>NW_009189063.1:0-4735 GCF_000690835.1 Fulmarus glacialis | reverse complement strand
GATGAAGATATTAAACAGTACTGGTCCCAGTACGGACCCCTGCGGGACACCACTTGTCACGAATCTCCATCTGGACATTGAGCCGTTAAGAGATAAGAGTATTGGAGAGATTGGTAACTTCAGACATGAGCGTATCTCCTACCTCCACGTAACCAGAGAGTGGAAAGTCTTTCCGGAAAGGATGGCCCTCAAACCCATAGTCTGTGAGGATTCGCCTTAGATCAGGGTGGTTGGCAAAGAAAACACCATACATGTCCCAAACCTAAATGAAAGGGAGCCAAGTAAGTTGAATTAGATTAGGAAAAAAAAAAAAACCCTTCATGTATTATGTCCATAAAATTTCAGTTACGTGCCTGGCTTTGTGCAGTGCCAGCAAAACTGATGCAGGAACTCACTCAAAAGCAAATCAAACACCTTTTTATCTCCTATTCTGAAAAGGCAGCCAGGGAAACACTTCTCTCTTTCTTCCTCAGGGCCCTGGGAATAGTTTAATCAGGAAAACACAGCCCCTCTCCACAAAGACTCTGCTCCCAGGTACACTGGCACTCACCTCTCTTTCATACCAGTTTGCTGCCTTGTGCACAGACACTGCGGAGTCAACAGGTGTCAGCTCGTCAGTATACGTCTTCACGCGGATCCGACTATTGAACCGCAGAGACAGGAGATTGTACACAATCTGAAGCAGAATAAAAGAAGGCATTGGTCTTGTACGGCATTTATGGATCTCTTTGCAGTACGGTAATGGCTAAGCAAAAGCACACGAAGACTATTTCAAATACTCTTTATCAGCAGAATCACATTCAGCACTTCAGAGCTGGGCATAAAAGACACTTTTACAACTGAGGTTCCAAGAGCTTACCACCTTGATCCTTAGAAGTGTAACAAAAGGGATGTGAGATTTAGAAAACGTGACTGAGAAGAAGAGCTGAATTAAAGAGGGATACTAAATCTTAAAAAAAGAGAATACTGAAGGGATGGAGACACTTGACAATAGTCTTTCCATAGCCTGTCACAAAGAAAATGGCTATCAATTACTCTCAGCATCCAGTGGGAGAAAGCTAAGAAGAAATACACTTAATTTTCAGCAAAGAAGTTGGATACCAGGGAAAATGTCTAACTCTTCTGGTGATGAAGTACTAATAAAAAGGCTGCGTAAGAGGATTACTAGAACCTCCGGGGCGGGCGGGGGGCAGAATACTTACTACAAGCAGACTGAAAAAAAAACCCAAACCTTTGTAAGAAATTGTGTAGCCTTGTGCGATACTGCCTCTGTGAAGATGGCTGGAAAAGGTGAATTCATTGAAGTCTATATTTCTATTATTTCTATGAATCTACTACCCTGATTTTTAAGAGAAAGATCCTGAATTAAAAAAAGTCTTCAACTTCTTCAGAGACTGGAAGCCTTTAAGTTAAAGGAACTCTCTCTACAACTCTCAGGATTTTTGCCTAACCATGAGTTACATTACTAACAGTCAAAGCTGTTATTATCAAAGCAAGAAGGAGGTATATTTGAAAATAACAGACCTCTGATTAGCGAATATAGATAAGGCAAACCTGCCACCCCTCACTTTCTGAGCAGCTGTTGGTAAGTGATTTAATACCACAAGATAAACCAAAGGGGGAAAACAAATCAGCTACTTTTCATTATCCTTGTTACTTGCTGGGAACTAAAAATCGACTAATTCACTTCTCTTGTCCGAAAGACAGTCTGCCCAGATCAGACAAAGGAGGACAGATATCTCTTCATCCATAAGGCTGCCTAAACCGTAGTCAGCCTCCTACAGCATGTGAGCCCTAGGGACTTTCTGCCGCTTTCTTTTACAGATCTTCCTAGGCTAAACTGCAATAATGTCTTTGCCACAACACTGTGAACAAAGCTTTCTAGTAGTAGGTGAGAAGACAATATGCTGAGTCTGTTGTTTCCCCAAAGATGTATCTTTTCTTTTTGTATTTGCAGCTGCAATTTTTGTGCAGCTGAAAAGCTATACGGTGAGATTTTCAAAAGCATCTGTGGGAACCAAATCTCCAATATCCACTGCAAGTTAGTGGAAGTTCAGTGCCCCAAATCTTCTGAGAGCTTTCTGAAAATCTGCCTCATCTCCTATTTGGTCCCGACTTTCAGGGAAATGTTTTTAAAACAACTAAATAGTTTTTTGTTTTGCTTTTTAAAAAGAGGAAAATTGTTAAGAAGATTGATGGGATTTAAAGAAAAACATGATCAGTTGTGTCAACAGCAGCTAGCAGGCCTAAGTGGAAGAAGGAAGAACACCAATTCACATCAGGCCAGAAAGAAGTCTCTAGACACTTGGGTAAAAACAAAACAAAACAAAAGGAAAAAAAGAAAACAAAAGGAAAAAAAGAAAACAAAAGGAAAAAAAGAAAACAAAAGGAAAAAAAGAAAACAAAAGGAAAAAAGAAAACAAAAGGAAAAAAGAAAACAAAAGGAAAAAAGAAAACAAAAGGAAAAAAGAAAACAAAAGGAAAAAAGAAAACAAAAGGAAAAAAGAAAACAAAAGGAAAAAAGAAAACAAAAGGAAAAAAGAAAACAAAAGGAAAAAAGAAAACAAAAGGAAAAAAGAAAACAAAAGGAAAAAAGAAAACAAAAGGAAAAAAGAAAACAAAAGGAAAAAAGAAAACAAAAGGAAAAAAGAAAACAAAAGGAAAAAAGAAAACAAAAGGAAAAAAGAAAACAAAAGGAAAAAAGAAAACAAAAGGAAAAAAGAAAACAAAAGGAAAAAAGAAAACAAAAGGAAAAAAGAAAACAAAAGGAAAAAAGAAAACAAAAGGAAAAAAGAAAACAAAAGGAAAAAAGAAAACAAAAGGAAAAAAGAAAACAAAAGGAAAAAAGAAAACAAAAGGAAAAAAGAAAACAAAAGGAAAAAAGAAAACAAAAGGAAAAAAGAAAACAAAAGGAAAAAAGAAAACAAAAGGAAAAAAGAAAACAAAAGGAAAAAAGAAAACAAAAGGAAAAAAGAAAACAAAAGGAAAAAAGAAAACAAAAGGAAAAAAGAAAACAAAAGGAAAAAAGAAAACAAAAGGAAAAAAGAAAACAAAAGGAAAAAAGAAAACAAAAGGAAAAAAGAAAACAAAAGGAAAAAAGAAAACAAAAGGAAAAAAGAAAACAAAAGGAAAAAAGAAAACAAAAGGAAAAAAGAAAACAAAAGGAAAAAAGAAAACAAAAGGAAAAAAGAAAACAAAAGGAAAAAAGAAAACAAAAGGAAAAAAGAAAACAAAAGGAAAAAAAGAAGAGAGAGAGACTTTCAGCGGAGCACAAAAGGAAAACCAGACTAGGAACCCATGCAGTATCAGTTCTGCTACTGTTTTCACAATTAAACAAAACTCAGCATTTCAGAGTGGATTTTCTTTTCACTGCCAGAAAGCAAAAAATGTGGTCAAGGCTGCAACGGCACCCACAGCCATCAGCACCTGTGAAACTCTTCGAGTCCTGCACCTATGAGCAGTTCTCACCTCAAAGCGGTACTGCCGAGATGGGACATCAACAGCAGTCAAGTCAGCCAAGGATTTGAACTGGGCATTAGTGTGATCTCGAAGGAAGGTCAGAACCGGAATGATCCCATCTGGATGGATCAAAAGTTCCAGCTCATTGAAACAGGTCACCTGATGAAAACAGTGGCAAGGGCATGAGTACAAACACCAACAGAACTAACTGAACATTACATTGCATCCAGTAGGACACCTCAAGAAAGAGTATATTGAACAGCAGACACATAATGACATCAGGTAAAGGGGCTTAATAATAGCAGTAACTTTCATCTAATTCTGACAATCTTTCTTCCCCAGAACAACTTCCGAAAACATCTAACAAACAAGTAGTGTGTTCACTGGGTCCTGTCCCCCCCAGCAACAACAATTTATTGAACAGCACCTACCTGTACTTGCTGGATATACTTGGGCAGAATCTCAGCCACGTACTCCCCAAAAGCACATAGCTGCTTCTGTTCTACTTCATTTTTTGGTCTGACAGTCGCTAAGGAGAAAAATAAAGTTCCCGAGATTATGGCAGGGAATACAGAAAGCTACAGAAAGAAGAGTAGTAACTCCCATCCCTGACTTAAAAATCCCTTTAACCCATCTAGCTGCCTCTCAGTAGCTCTGGCAGAAGCCAGGCAGCTTCAGGTTCAGGTAACCTGCAAAGTTTATTTATGGTAAATTGGAAGCTAAACGTAACGTATATGTATAGTAGAATATATAGGATGCTGTAATAGAGACTAGACTGCAGCAACATACATGTGTACACAGAACGACACGGAACTAGAGGCTTTGATAAGGAAGGAAGTTTGTGTCAGTGCTAGACAGAAATGTTTTTGTGCCCTGTAAATACAGCAGGAAGAACAGCCCAACAAGATGACGGAGAAGCAAATAACAAGATGAAAAAGAGAGAGGCGGAGATGACAGAATCTGAACTTAGCACTGCCCATGACATTCACCCTGGGTCTAGAAAGGATCTTTCTTCCTAGACAAAATAACCCTGGTTTTGTTTAATACGCCAGCACCTAAACAGCCCCCTCATAATCAAAACATCCTAGGATCTCATGCTGCTTTTTTTTTTTCTTGTTACGATTACAAATACCGCTCGAGATTCAGGGCACTGAGGGGCTTTGACGCTGTTGCCCGGGCACAACCTTGCAAGAACAAGCGGGCAGGCCCAGCAGAAAGGGCGCAGGCGGGAATGCAGAGCCAGCACGGCCACCAGCGAGCAGAGCTCGGGTGTACC
>NW_009189062.1:965-1347 GCF_000690835.1 Fulmarus glacialis | reverse complement strand
AGCGATTCTGCTCTGGCTCGGGGGGACCCGACGCGTATTCCTGAACTGCTGCCCCGTTGCCCGCTGGTGCCCACAGACACGCGCCCCAGCAGATGGAGCACCCCGAGCGCTGAGGAACGCCCCCCGCCTGCCTGCGGCAGCGAAGGAAACAAAATGAACATTCAAAGATTATCCTTTGATTTATTTGGTTGTACCTCCCAGCACACAACCATGCTGTTTGCTCGAGCAGGACCCTCGCGTGCTGGCATGGGCAGCGCAGGCAGGAAGGTTTTAAGGTTACCTACGAATCGCTCTCCATCGGAAGCGGCTATTTGCTCGTGGGAAAAGCACAGGCACGTAAGGAGACGGCGCGGGGATTGTGCGTCTTTCGGCGGGGTGCGCG
>NW_009189062.1:0-929 GCF_000690835.1 Fulmarus glacialis | reverse complement strand
AGATGCTCTGGGATAGAAGTGGCTTAGTAGGTGAACCATAAAAAAAGCATGAAGTACATCGAAAGAATCAACACCACACCATTCATAATAAAAATGTCCCTTTTTTCACCCTGCTCAAAATCTCACCAAGCACCACAGTTTATACCTTATTGCCAAGCTCCAGCGCTGCTAGCAGTATCTGTAGCATCTTGAAAGCCGTAAACGCCTGAGATCAGCTGTGCTGTGCGCGGGCACGGGAAATATATTCTGCACTGCCTCCTTAGAGGACAACTGACTGAGCAGAGAGGTCGATTCTCCCTCCAAGATACAACATGTCATGTTCCTTGACCTCGGCAGCTACTACAAAACCTGCACTGGTCTCAAAACCCCAGGCCAGTTCCCTGAACCCCCGGCACCGGGCGGCCGGGGCAGCGGTACTGCCACCCACCCACGGCTCGTGCCGGGCCACACAGCCCCGCATCCGTCACAAAAAATAGGCATCACGACCACTGAAAGTCAAAGCCAGGAGCTTCAGAGGGGCTCGTCAGGCTCCAGGTTTGTTTGATTTACATGTACTCATCCATGACAGCTTCTGCAGCCTGCAAGTCTTTCTTCTTGCTATTTTTTATTTAGCTGTGAAGCTAATCTTCTGCTACAGTGTGAATGGTTGTGTTAACTCCGATGGGGAAAGAGAAGGAATGGGAACTGGTGCCCATTAAATAGGGCACTGACCCCAAAGCACGTTGATGAAGGTTCCTGGATAACCGGGCTATACGGCCACGTACCAAACATGAACGTACAATTATCAGCAATGAAACATAATTAAAGCGCACGGATATTCACAGCTCTCACAAGTTCCTAAATGCATTCCCCCCTCACTGCATTTAACAAGGACCATTCCCACCAGGACCGAGGGCGGGCGGCTGCGGTGCCGAGGCTGAGCCCCGCCA
>NW_009189061.1:231-78274 GCF_000690835.1 Fulmarus glacialis | reverse complement strand
TATGATTAACGTGGTTGGAGTCGCATAAAGCGGAGACGAGCTGTCTGATGTTTCTACAAACCCGTGTAGAAAATACGTACTGCAAAATCTGTCTCTAGCAAAGGGGAAACGAATGTGCAGCATCCTGTAGGTAGCTGATGGGGCTAAAATGCCATCTTAAGAGATAGCTGCTCATTTTTAAAAGGCTTTGGAATAAAAGGAAAAATCAGAGCTACTTAGTGAATTTTTTTTTTTAAACCTGAAGTTTTCTCTGCTTGCCGATCCGAGTCCTTAATGAGGGGCAGTGTCAGACTGAGGAGAGTCAAACGAAGTTTTGGATGAGAAATCAGAAGTTTAGAGGTATGCTTTCAGTCTGCCTTGTTTCCTAATACAATGAGGTCCACAGTAGAACTTTGCATTGCAGCATTTTTAAAGTCATAGTTGTTTTTTTTAAAAAAAAAATCTAAAACCAGTAACCATCTTATTTAAATACAGTATTCTTTCATAGTAATCCAAAGAGTATCAGTGTTGACATTTGAATTTAGTGCCCCCACTAAAATACTAAATCTGTACCCTTTAAAATATTTTCATGGATTTTGTAGGTAAAGTTTCTCTTTTTTAAAAAAATAATTACTTAGAAGAAGAAGATTGAATTCTGCTTCAGCTAGAGACTGTTTCCTTTTTTTTTCCCCCCCACTTTGCAAGAGCAGTAGGTAATGCGCACCAATAGCAGTGTAGTGTTTGAGGCACGGTAATTTTCAATTATTAGGCTTCCTTTTCTTCTTGGAGAGAAGCCTATGTGAATAAAAAGAAAAGCGCTATATTCATTAATCATTAGCTGTGCTGAATGTATTTGGCAAGAAAACGTAATTGGGTTGATTCAAATACTTGCATCTGTAACAAAAGGAAATGCATTTTTTTTTAAGTGTGAACTATATGGATATTTTAGCAGTCCCTTAGAGTTCTATGTATTCTGATAAGAGTTTTTCAGCATATTCTTCACAAGTCTGTTAAAACCATGAAATCAAATAAACAAATGTAAAAAAAAAAAAAAAAGAGAGAAGGAAAGTACACAAATTAAAAAAATTCGGAGGGTGTAATTGCCTTGTATGCTTCTGGACTGAGACTTAAGGTATGTTGTAAAAGAGCAGGCAGATGATTTTCAGCAACTCAATTTTGAAATTTTTTTTTTTACTCTCTTGGGAGTTTCATTTAAACCGATTTCGACACTGATGTAAAATCTTGGTAGAGCCCAGCTTCTGAGTTTTAAGGTGTAATTCCTAATGGCTTTGTTATGAAAATACTTAGGTCTTTGTACTTTTTACAGAATACTTCTATGGTACATTTCATTCATGTTTAATACTATTTAGTTTTCTAGTGCATTGAAAAACTTTCTTGGTTTCTTATCCTTTCTCTAATTTGCTGGACAGGGTTCAGCTGGAGGAACTGTGTTGTTATTTGTCTTAAAGTGACCTCTGACTGCCATGAAATAATAGATCTGCAATCCAATATTGTGATTTGAGAGAAGTAGACCAGTAGCATAGGGAATGCAGTTTTATATAAGCTCAAAGGTAGAAGAGAAAAATGTAAAATGTGTAGGTGAATTGAATATTTTATTTTTTCTCGGTGCTGAATGGCATCTTTTGGCGCTTCTGATCTTTTACAGTTCTGAGGTTAAAGTGCAGAAAACTATGGTCTGCAGGAGAATATGGGATGTTACAGATTTCCATATTGGATTTTTTTTTTTTTAAGTGAAAAAGAAGAGTATTAATTCCTTTCCTATTGCTGTTCAGGTAGCCCAAATTGATACAATGTGAAATTAGTTTGCAAGTCGTTTCATTTTTCATGCAACATAATGTTCTGGTAAATGTACTTTCTTTCATTTTGAAAAGTCCTCAGACTTCCCGACTATATACAGGTTTGAATGAGTGAATATCATACTGTCAGCATATCGATAGCTGCACTAGTACACTTAAAGAGCTGGAAAACAGACTAGTCCGATGAAGAGACTGGACGTGTCATTAAGACAGGCTGCATGGTAAGAAATGTAACTTTCTGGTTCCAAGCAGAGAGGAAAGAGGGGTTTTTTTCTATCTGTTTCTAAGAAAATAGGCAGTGGTGAAGCATCGAAGTTCATAATGACTGAGTAAGTATTTTGTAGATTGATGGGCTTTTAAAAATTATTTATCAACTGTTGCGAGTCTGCGTAGAGGATTCGGGAAGCCTTGCATTCTTAGTTTATAATATATGCAGGCCAGTTAACCAGCTGATAGCTCTAAGGGAGAGTGCAACTTTGTGTGCTTACCAGTAAAAGTTTGCAAAGAAATCAGATAATTTTGCCAGCATGTATGTTCATTGGCACAGATGTTGTTCCTTGCGAGAGTCTTCGCTGGCAGAAGCTTCAAGGTTGACTTCAAGGAGAATAGAACTAAGTCCTATGAGTTGGTGAGCAAGTACGCTGCGCTGCAGTAGAAACATGGATTCAGTTGTCATGCCTGTACATAACTGGAGGTGAGCCCAAGACAGAAGGAGCTAGGTTCAAAAGTGTGGTATTTTGCCATTTTTAGGTACCTACTTTGTAGAGAGAGAGGGGTGAATCCGGCCGGGTGTTGGTGAGAGCTGAAGGACTTGTCTTGTACTATCATCAGGCCTGGACAGAAGGATTTGGTCTACTGATAAGTTTATAAAGTATGAAAATAAACCTAGTTTTACTGTCCTTCGTATGGACATTTCTAAATCGGTGGGAAAGTAGGTGTAAATTTTCAAAGCTTTTTCTACCCAGGTGTATTTGGTAGAATTTGAGCTACTAATCCTGACTTTGCTGTGTGGACATTAACAAAGTTGAATCTGTTGTTTTGTGGAGGATAGACCAGATGAGTAGAATCAGTTGTTACTTGGTTGTAAGGAAAATTGTTTCACTTTGGGGGTCTGTGCTTGGATCGTTGGAAGTATAACTAGTTTTCTGACGGACACTGTCTCTGAGTGAAAACTCAATCATTTGAAAATACTTACTTAAGGAAATAGACTTCCTTATTAGAGCACATGGTTTTTGGTTCTTACTGTATTTTTTCTGATTACCCAAAGTGTGGTTGGGCGGATAAGCAGAATTTCCCTTGCTGCCTGGCTGTAGCGCTGAAGGGAGCGTGCTTCACTCGCAGCGACCTCCACGCTCTGGACTTGGCAGAGCCAGGTTGCTCGGAGGCCGTCCGTCCGGGGATTTATGCAGTACTGCTTACTGCGAGTGAGCTTTTCTGAGTCTCTCAAGCCTGACCTTTTGACATGTTTTTTGTCATGTATCTTGGCACCAACCTGCCAGCACGCTGGTAATTACTCTGTTTTTTTCATCAGTAAACAACTGCCTATGGAAAAATATCTTGCCATAGATTTAAAAAAAAGTTGCTTTACAAATTGAAGTATGTTTAAATTTGCCTTCAGTGTGGCACTATTGGAAGTTAAATCCAATTTAGCAAATACCATGGTACAGAACTTCTGTTGACTAAATATTAACAGAATCTGGCCTTTGGAATTGCTGGCTGAGAGGCTGTTTTCTTGCTGCTTTAATTTCATATGACTGATCTGAATGACTTACTTGTACCTAAGACATTTGTTGCATCACATTCGCAGGGTAAGATTGGTTTGAGGTTTATTTCTGAAATGTACTTTTCAGGCCCTTTGAAAGACTCTCAAGATTTGCAAGTAAAAGAAGAGGAAATCTGTCTTTATGTCTCTCTCTGTGATAATCAAAGGCAGTTGCATGATCTGTACAAGTCTCAGTTGGGGACACTCCTTTCAAGTATAGAGAATCTGTACGTCCTGTTTAAGTCAGCGAAAACTGTGGGTGCTGAACATCTCACTAGATCAAACTCTAAACTGATGTACAGCTCTTGCCTAGGGTGAGCCTGTTCCAACTGGCTGGCAATACAATCTTAAAAATAATTCTTCTAGGATAATTCTGAATAATTGGGGCAAAACTGAAGCGGTCTATGGACACCACGCAAGGACTTCTGTGTCCTTTTGGGAAAAAAAAAAAAGTCCCTGAAAGGATGAGGCTGTAGAGGTGGGTAGTTAAGCATCGCTGGCGTTCGGGATGTGGGCTCAGCACAAATACGAAATGTCGTCATGTTTTATCCAGTGAGCTGATGGGGGGGGGGGGCGGGGGAAGATGGCAGCTGGTTCAGCATGTGATGCAGGGTAATGGCCTGCAGCTTTGCAGCTTGGCTCTGCAGTGGGGAGGTGCATGTTTATGTTGGCATTTATTAGTTCGGGGAGTAGTGTCTAGAGACCTCGGTCAAGAACTGAGTCCTCTTTGTATTGACTGCTTCCCCAATGTGTATGAAAAAGACTGATTTCTTTACTCATTCCCCATTATAGAGAGCTTTGCATGTTTGGGTTTTTTTCTAGGATGATGTAGCACTCAATTTTAACCTTAAGGGGGTTTAAATCTTCTTTCTTGCTTCTCTTGCGTACAGTATAGAAATTATCGCTATCATGTACTAATTACTGGCAGGGTTGTTAGTATTTCATCTTCACTATGCAACAGAATCTTAAATTGATATATTTATTTCTAAACTATATGTACTAAATCAAAACTGTCAATATTTGTCTCTCCTGAATAGATACATGCAACTTTGTCTGACTTTGCAATTCTCTGTCTAGTATTAGAGGAGTTTGAGATGCAGCATGTTCTTTTTTTTTTTTTTCTTTGCATTCCCATGAGATAAGTTTTTGTAGTGTGCAAAGTAACTGCATATGACAAGAATTAGTTACTACAGTCAGCCTTGATACATTTTAGAATGTTATTCTTGGGTTTTTTTCATTTGCAATGAGAGAAAAAAATAAATGTTCACCTTTCTTGTATTTATCTGTGAGCTGTAATTACAGCTGATAACTCCTGAGATCAAGCAAGCAGTAGTTCTCTCCTTTTGTGATTTGTCTTTTCCTTGAGGACTGATATCTAAGGGATATGCACGTAACTAATGGTGCAGAAACTGCCTTCTAAACCTCTCATTCCTTTTTGAAGATCAGTTTTTTCTCTTTTTTGCAATAAACATTAACAGGGGAGGGGAGGATTCTGTCCCCCAAGAATAGCTATGTTAGGAGAAAAAGGTGACTATACAGTGCAGACCTCTCTGCTTGTTGGATGGAAAAAAAAACACAGACTGAAAAGTTGAAGTAGAAAGCCTTGTTAGGAGATCTGGCAGATGGACTTTCTTCTTATGCTTCATACTGTTTTAAAGGCAGCCTGTGGTTAACAAAGTCTTTAGTTTGCCCAGGTTTTTTGCACTTTTCTTGCTAGAGGCATTTAGGCTAAGAAGTTCTGCAAAATATAGGTTGGCAAGCTCAGTGCAGTTTCAGGCTGCTTCCCAGTTGCCTGCACCTTATGTTGAGAACACCAGGGAGTGACTCAGGGCGGCAGTGACTCACGGGGTGTTGTGCTGTTCCCCTCTTCAGAAGCGGGGGTTAGCTGCAGTAGGGAGCCTGCTGACAGACTTGGAAAAGTCAGTGCGCTGGAGAGGGCCCCTTGCGGTACCAGCACTCCACACGGAGATTGTCTGCCTGCACGGGTTCCCGCACAGATTCCCGTTCTTGTGGAAAAATGTAATTAAATTAGCGTTTGCTTCCCTTATCCTTTTCGGTGTCAGGGGAAGGTGAAGCCTCTATGCTGACAGGAGCAAATGGATATCCAGGAAAATCTGAGTCCAGTGTTGTGAACGTTAGCGCATCTCTCTCACATCCTACCGCCACTCACTTCGTACCTGTGTACTGTCCGCTCAGAAGCACAAAGCTGAAGCTGTTACTAGCCGTGCAGTTGCAGTCTCTGAGACGGCTAATGTTCCTTGAGCTCTTTGGATGCAGCCTAATGTGAATCTCTGACATTTAAAGCTCTCTCAAGTCCAAGAGTCCCCCCAAAGAAGTCTGGGGGTTCCACAGCACTGCTGGGGGCAGTAGCCTGCTACCCTCATCATTAAACATAGCCCATTTATTCACTGCTGTTAGTGAATGCAGCTGGGTGCAGTTCATCTTAGTGTGAACTTGCAGTGGTCAGCAGCACCCACTGCTGCAGCCCTTTAACGTACAGCCTGGCTCTACTACGCTTAAGCAGTTAACTTCAGTAAGGTCATGATTTCACTGCATTTTTTGTTTTCTTTCCTACGTGGTGGAGAGTGATGCAGGACCCATAGCTTGTGGCTCTTCTGTTTGTGCGATTCCAGCCTTTGGGCCTTTTGTCATGCTATATACACAGCCATCTAGGCTGAAATCAATGTCGAGAGAGGTATAATCATCCCAGCTTTCATTTTAAGAGCATTTATCTCAAAGCTTAATTAAAGCTACTTGGATGTAAATAAGTCTAACCTCTTCACTTCTGAACAATGCAAATAGAATAGTCAGCATACTTATAGGGTATCAGCCATGTAATTATTGTGTAATGTTTGTGTTCTTTGAAATACTGTGCTATTTATTGCCATTGAATCCTGGGACAAGGTGCTTCATAAAACCAACTGCATGACTCTTTATTTACGCACTTTAGAAGAAGTTGATCATTCTCAAATGAGGGGGCAGAAAAGTGACATTAAATCTTTACACAGACAGATGGACTGTGACAAAGAGTTTGTCAGAGTGTTCTTTCAAACTGAAGTGTCTACAAACTCGAGTTTTGTCTGCTTGACAGAGTACCCTGGGCTGTGTTCCTGAGTGCCAGGACTGCTTTTCACTGGCTCTAGGTGGTGCTCATCAGAGGCGCTGTGGGCACCTGGCCTGGCGGGGCGAGCACGGTGGGGTGCACTTGGGCCTCTGCTCACACCTGGTGTGTTGAGAATACTTTCTGCACTGTCGACTAAAAATAAGGAAAAGGTCCTGTCCCCGTTTGCACACACTGTCTTCTGCAGTGTGCTGTTTGTTTAGTATTCTTGAAGTCCTAAAGCCTTTGTTATTCTTGCTGTTATTTTGTTAACTGCACAAAACGGAACCCTGGGGAAGGATGAAGTGTGGCCATAGCTTCTGCTTCCAGCTCTTGCAGATATCAAGAACTGATGTATTTGGTTCTGCTGGTGCATCAACTCTCTGCCCCAGAGGTGAAGGGGGAGGCATCTGGGGTATTGAGGTATTGTATATACCAAGTTCTACAAGTGAGGTAGGGTAGTATTTTGAACTGCTTTGGTTAAATAATCTTAAAAGGCTGGGTGGCGTGCATGTGAAATGCAGTTGAAAGCCGTGTTTATTTCAGATGACTTTTATTTTGGACAGAATTGTCTTAGTTTTGACTAGTAATTTCAGAATAGATGAATCGGAACAGTGGGAATAGGATTGTATGCAAGGCCTCAGGTTTTCACTCTGCTGCAGTTCGAAAGGGGACAAGGCTGTGCTTGCGCGTATGTTTGTGGTACTGAATTTCTATCTCTTTCTCCAAAACACCAGGGAAGTCGGGATTGGCTCACCAATTTTCTCCCTTCATCCAAGTATCATTTGCTGCTTAAGACCTAGTACAATTTACACGATCCAATTAGAAATCAAGTTCTCATTGCATGTGGCACTTAATTCTCACCTCTTGTGAGACTGCCAGGGGTCTTAGGAGTTGATACCGTGCCATGGGTTAAGCGTTCCTAAAACTTACATGAGCTGATGTTTACCTGACTTAATTCTGAGGAGAGAAGTGCCGTCTTGTCCAGCCTCCTCTACTTGGCTCTGTGCCTAATGGGACATGATTGGAAGTGTCATTTATCATCTTCTCACCCCAAAAGAAGGTTAAATTCTCTCTAAGCCCCAGGTGCTCTTTGCCTGAAACCCTTAGTCTAGGTAGAGTGTAGAAAGCTAGTAAAACGTGATCCCCGGTCATCAGAACATTTGGAGCTTCCTTTCTGTGCATAGGCGTTTGCGTGCTTTAATTCTGACTTACATTTGAATGGTATAAATTGCTCTACTACTTGACAGGAGCAGAAGTATTGCTCTCTTCTTGTATCAACTGTAATGTTACTCATAATGGGTGCATTTTTCCATTCAGCTAAATTAATTAGCTCATCTTTGTCTGTGTTTGATTTGGCAGAGTAGTTACTGTGGGAAAACACACATTTTCTAGTAAATTTATAGTGATTGCTTGAAGCTCAGTTTGGCAATTAATAAACCCATCTTCTGCACTGCAGAAAACTGCTTGGTTTTCCCCTCCTTGGACTAGCTCCTTCTAGTTTACTGTAGAAGTGTTTGCATCCTGGGTGTTGCATCCTGGGTGTTACTAACCAATTTTGGAGAATATAAATGTAATTAAAATGACTATTTCTAGGCCTTATACATCGGGCTGGAGCACTCTAGGGTTTTGGAGGTGCATTTGCAACTATTGCTGCAGGGTCATGCTCTGCCACTCAGAGAGGGGTAGATTGTCAGTGATCGTCTGGAGTAGCTGAGCTTAAGCTCAGCGTTGTTTTCCTTCAAAGGGACACTCCCTGCAATTGTTAGATTGACAGAGATGTATTGTGTTAAGCTTTGGGTAGAGTTTTTCTTGTACCGTGGGTGCGTTATTGAATTAGAAGAAGTATTTGCTTAAAATATGAGTACATAAAGATGTTTATAACTGCTGGATAGATTCTTGTATCAACAGATAATAAAAAAACCAGACAGGTTAATTAAAGAGCCAGAGATGTTTCATTTGAGAAACCTCATATACATAGGCGCCTTCTAAATGGCTGAGGAAAACAGGCCCAGAGCATTCCTCCCTCCCCAGATGCTCCCCAGTGATAGCAGGAAGAGCAGCAGTGGTTGGCAGCACCTGTGGCAGCCAGAAGTGTGGAAAGGCACCGGGCTGGTGCTGAGGCGTGGGGGCTGGAGTGGGGCCAGCGGAGGGAGCTAAATAAAGGAATTGATTTTCCTATTGTTCTCTTCAAGGAGGATCAAAATTCTCTCTCCTGCCTCCTGCACGGGATGCTTCGATGGAAACTCTGTGTGAAACCTCTCAGTAACACGAGCAATATTTCACCCTTGCGTTTTTCTTGGTGGGTTATTTTACTGTATAGGATAGAGTCTGGGTGAGCGCTGAGAACTAACTTTTGCCTGGACCTGAAAAGGCCCTGAAAATGTGATGTTTCCAGTATCGCTATGGCTGGCTCTGTTTAACCAAATTTCTTAATCTACCAGTATCTCTGGGAATAATTTAGCAGTTGCCAGCCGGAAAGGTGGAGTTCAGCACCTGGCTACCTGGCATGGCTAGCGCTGGAGTGCTCCCTCCTTTGAGTACGTCTAGCTCTTAACATCTCAGCACTTTTCGTTACTGAGCTGCTAGATATTTTTGAAAAAGAGGAATCGGTATCTGTAACAGATTTGTTTTGTTTTAGATTCTTTTTTCTCTCTTACTAAAAATGACTAAGCTATAATATGGTTTTCTCACTTTAAAATTTTAACTTGAAATCAAAATGTTCAAAGTAGTGCATTTCTTTGGCCGGTATGCTGACAATACATCTTTAAACTAGCTGGCTTGGAGAGGGGCATCAGTAGCAGTACTGATTTTGTTGTGGAAGCCTAGAGCTCAGTATGGGGAAACGTTCCCTCCTTACTGTCACTGTTCCAAAATATTCTAATTTTCTTCTGATGTTTTCCCTCTCAACCACAGTGTTTATACTTACAGAAGGGAAAAATAGCAAACATAAAGGTCACACTAAAGCAGAGACCATTTGAATGGCAAAATCGCGCTCCAAAGAATTTCTGCTCTTAGGTTTGATTTAAAAGCCCTCGCAGAAGTGCTTCAGAATGGAAACTCTTTTGTATGTCTCATAATGGCAGCTCTAGCATGTACTGGTGGTAAATTTGCACTTTATAACATGTTATTCCTGCCAACATTAATTAGTGTTTTGTCACAGAAGTAACTAACTTTGTAATTTAATCTGCCTTGGTATTGTCAGTTTAAAATTTTATGTATACGCTATGCATTATGAAAAACTGTACTGCAGAGGCTACCTGTGGTTCTGGAAGTCCCTGAACTGTAATCTGCTGGAGACTGGCAGAGGAGCCGGAGAGGTACCACTGCATGCTTGCCTTGGCTTTACACTATTCCCAATGCAGCTACTTCTGGTCACTGCTGAAGTCCAGGCACCAGCCCGAATTACCTAAAAGAAACTGAGGAAATGCATACTTGACTAGGTAATTATACTTTATGTTAAATACATTCAGATATATTAGCTAATGCTTGTATTAATTTGTAATACTTGAAAAACCTGATCGGATCTTGGTTTTTAATCAAGTTATCATTCTAGAAGAGTAGCACAGTTCTTGTGGAAATTCTGAAAACAAGTTACTAAGAAATCTGACTCATAAAGCAAGTGCCTCATGAAATTTGAATGTTTAGAAGGGAAAATGAGTGGCAGCTCCTCTTGTAAGCACGCTAGTTGCAAGAAAGTATAAAAGTTCAACATCAAAGAGATCACGGCTTAGTCTGTGGCATATTTGTACATCAAAGAACAAATACAGGACAAAAGGATCTGTATAGAGATACAGTTCAGCCTTGCAGACAGGTCCCCATGGAATGCTAGAGAGAGCTGCTTTCATAATGTGGAAATTATCTCTGGCACATCTTCATTTCTGATTTGGGGAATAGGTAAGATTAAGAATTAAAAGCAGTGTCTCAGAATCCAGTCTTGCCAATATACTAGGTAAGAGCGTCTGAGCTTATGTGATGTCAGCAGTGCTGTTTCTGTGTGCAGTGTGACTCAAGTGTATAAACATTGGTGACAGATAGGAAGTACATATGCCAACACTGCCATTTCACTGGGGGGGGAGAATGGGCAAAAGGTACATAAAATGCATAAATGAAATAAATGGATGAAATTTTTTAATATATTTATTATGCCTGTGGTCAAATACTGTCTCATGTCGCCCAAAGAGGTTGCGGAGTCTCCATTCTTGGAGATATTCAAACCTTGCCTGGACACAACCCTGAGCTGTAGTTGACGCTGCTTTGAGCAGGGGCTGCACTAAGCAATCTCCAGAGGTGCCTTCCAACAACTCTTCTATGATTCTGTGAAAATAACACTTTTATAGTAAGGCAGCTGTCTGTTTATATTTTTAGTTATGACTCCTGCATACAAGATACAATTCGACCAAAAATGTGACCAGCTCCGGCACAGTGGAAGTCCACCAAACTGATTTTTTTACTGCTTTTTCTGAGCTTTTGTAGTGTGGAAGCAGCACGTATTTTTGCTGATTTGGGCTTTTAGTAGTTTGTTGTGGTTTGGTTTGGTTGTTTTTTTTTTTTTTAATTCTGAATTCCCCCTTAAATTAATGAGAAAGTTTGTGGATGTCTGCCTTAGAACTAAAGAAAAGTAATCTTGGTACCTAGAGCACATGTCCTCTTTCAGAACAAGGCAGGGCATGAGAAATTGATGACAGAAAATTGTTGGACTGCTGTTGACCAATTGGTGGTAGCATTGTGTTGAAGGCAGTGGAGACTTCGCTATTAATTTGAATGTATCTGTTTTAATATAAAAATGTAAAGTAGGTCACATCAGTTCTTCAGTTCCAGTCTCTCTTCTTCATTTGTATTTCTTGTCTGTAAGTGCTGACTGCTTATGTGGTATATAAAAATGTTAATCATAAAATCCAGACTAAATCTGAATTCTCCAAAGTTCAAGTGTGCTTGGATCAACGGTTTTAATACCAGTTTCACCTTTTATGGAGACAGTATTGTCAGCAGACTCTTATTTCTTTTATTGCAGAACTAAAAATAGTTACAATCTCATGGAGTCATTAAGAAATACAAAGGGTTTCTGTTAAAAACCCTAGGGAAACCTGATTAGGCATACTACTGTATAATTAATTGATGTGCTACTACACTTAGAGAAGTAGTGCATCAGTAAACAGAAGTCAGAATGTAAAAGGCTAAGAAGAACTGCTGGGAATTGTGTAAAGACATCAAGGCTTGAAAATAACAATTTGGGCACCTCAGGAGAGACCAGCATTTGCATTTGGTGGAAGGACAGAAAGCTCTCCGGAAGGCCAGCACAGGGGGAACTGTGAAGCCTCAGGCTTGTGCTTAGCACTTTCTTTTGCCAATGAAACTGCTGTAAATACCTTTGATATTACTGACTGCAGTATTCCGGACTATCTTCAAGTTGGTGTTCTGATAGTTCCCTAGACTATATTCTTGTATTTTTAAAACAGTGTCAGGTTAAGTGTTGTTAAAATGTTCGTTTTGTTAATTCTGAGCTTTAAATACATTTGTTCTAATAATTAAGTTGTTGCTTGAGATATGAAGTGGATCACTGATTTGTGCCACTTTCTGTTTTGCTTGCTTTTGAGACCTAGAAATAATTGTCAGCCAGTAGTCTGTAATTATCTCTTTGGAAAAGTCAGGGCCTTCTACAACATTACTGTAGAGAGATGTAGTAGTTGTATATGTAGAGATCAGGGTGGATGTGATAATACGTGAATGAATTATGCTTCCGGAAATATGTTTAAAACTTGTATCAAATCCTTTCCTGATACCCCATTGCAATAGCGTTACCTGGAGAAAGAATGCCATCCTGGGACAGTATGTGTACCATGACGAGTCCCTGTGGCCCAGGAGGAAGAAGGAGCTATTACCGTGAGCTTCCGGCATTTCAGTAATGTTAATTCTTGGCGATTTGAGGAAGATGTGACAGGGAAAATAGGCTCATATTTTTCTGTTTAGAGAAAAATACAGGAGGCCTATTTCTATATCTGTTGCCTCGCCCTGTTGATGGGGAGAAGTGAGCTGTACTTGAAGAGCTTTACCGACTAAGTGGCTTTACCTGGATCTTGCAACATGCTTGAGTCCTTCTAACAGCACTGCTCACTTCTTCACACAAGGGCATTGGGGAGGGTTGAGGATGCTCAACATGCTGAAATCAAGCCTTTTCTCAGGAAATTATAATAATTGTTGTAAATAGTGACCATTGCTCTCAAGTAAATGTAATGGCTGTGTGTGTACCTTGCTATGAGGAATTAACAGCAGACGTGTTTGTACTGTGCTGTTAAAAGAAGGTGGAGGTTTCCTCACTTGGGTATGTCAAGTCCTGGCCTGCTAGCTGGCATAGAGTGTGTTTGGAAGAGACAAGAGCTTTACGTTTTAGAAAGACTAATCAAATGAATTCAATTTATATGCTAAATTGAAGGAACTTTTGAAAGAGTTTACTTTTGAATTAAAAAAATCCCAACTAACTCTTTGGAGACTGTTTTTCCCACCTTTAAAATACCTGAACCGTCAAGTTAATAGCTTGTTACTTCAGAGAGTGTGTGTACACGCGTGCACAGGGAGAGTTGCCAGCAACTCATAAAATCAAAATCCCAAAATGAAATCCTTCAATACTTTCTTTTTTTCCCCCTCATTGAATTGAACTGAAAAATTTCTTAGGGAGGTGCCAACAAAAAATAATGGGGGGTTGTGTAGCTTAATTTCTTTTCTTGGATTGTTGCTGCATTATTAGCGAGTTGGTAACCATGCGAAGTTCAAATTTTGTATTAGCAGTGGGTGGGATCTCTTTACACGTGAATGGGTTTTCTGAATGGGCAACATGCACAGATGTCCAACTTGTCTCCTTGGAGCCTAAAGTTAAAGTTCTAGGAGCATGTCCAAAGCTGGCATAAAGCGGTGTATCTCACATGAGACGCACTGCTGTGCACTGGCTAAGGCATGTTTTCATCGGTGGCAGTTTTACAGTGTTTGAGGACTCTTATCTACTTCTAGTGTAAAAGCACCTTACTAATTGAAATTACATAGCATGACTTCAAATGTAATCACCAAGTATAGTGTGGGAGAAGAACTAAATTTAATTATAATTCATTCCAGTTTTCAGAAAATGCTTTCAAAGTTGTATTAAGCTGGATACCAAATTTGTTACCACTTTGGAAAATGTTCCAAGCCTCCAAACATCTCAGTAAAGTGTCTGTTTCACAAAGGACTACTTTGATCCAGCTATCTAAGAGATTTATCCAAGGAGACAAAACCCAGATTGCTTGCTGCTAATCCAGTGCTTTACAAACAAGATTTTAATTTTTATTCCCTTGACTTGTTTTTCAAAAATTCAGGCAGATATACAATGGGGTGGTTTATTCCCGTAAATAATTAAGCCCATTGTAAACATTGTCAGTAGAAAGTAGTCTTGAGATTTGTTTAGCTTTAAGTACCTACTCATTTTTTCCTTTTGAAAACAATGTCATGTCCCAAGCAGTTTGAATGCTCATAAGTCATGTTAGTAGAATGGGAGAAATTATTCCAAACCTACTCTCTGTTAGGCTTTTACATTTCTTCTCAAAACTTGTTTGTGGTCCCAAAGACTATCTAAAGGAAGAAGTTGTCCTTTAGCTTGATTCATAGCAAGTGGCCGTAAGGTTGGTGTAGCAGATCCTGTTTGTATTTCTCTTCACATTAGCGGAGTTGCTTGTATGCATCAAACGTGCAAGTGGTTCCTGTCACCGAATGCAGGCAGGCTGAGCTGCTTCTGTGCAATACCTTTCTGATAACATTACGGAAGAACTCTTCCCTCCTTTAATATGGGCCAGTAAGGAAATTAGGTCTCTCAGTGAAGCTGTGCTTATTACTGCTACTCAAAATTATATTCTTTTCATGATGAGATAAGGTATTTGAACAACCTAATCAAAGCAGATTTAGCATGACCTGGAAGGAAAAAAAGCATTCCCATCCAAAAAAAAGTTGGGCGTAAATACTATGGTGTTTTTCAGGGAGAATAGCGTGTAGTAATAGAACACAAGAAGAAGCCGAAGGATTGTATTCTTAAAGAGAAAATACCTGTAGCACTGAAGGAATGAAAATAAGCATGTATTGTTTACCTATCTGCTAATGCCATCACAGTAGTTCCAAGTACATTGTTCAGTTGAGTTAAAGAACCCACCTAAATATTTTAAGGCATTGTTTATTAACAATAACTGGGTTTAATGTCAGAGAGGGTAAATTAATTTGGTTACACAATTTATCAGACGCTGCTAAATGTTGTGGATGTTATTAGTTATTAAGTAACCAACAGTTAGTCTGGCAATTTATTAAATCTCAGGACATTGCATAAATAGTCCTAGATGAGAAAAAATAATCTCCAGTTTTGAAGGTGAGTATCCAGTCTGATGCTCTGGACAGATGCCCTGCCATCATCTGAAATGGGGCTATGCCAGGCAGCTGCGCACTGTGAACGTATTGGTGAAACTTCACCCTGCCCTCTACAAAGACCAGCAGAAACAGGATTTGTGGCAGGAGTTAAAAGGAGTTAAAAGTGGGCTGGAATCCACCCCAAAGCAGTGGGCATAGGACGTATCACCTCTTTAGACTCCTGAACAGCCTATAACAGCCACAGTTATATCTTTCATGTCCTTTCCAAATGATCTGATACTAAGCTGGTAAAGGGCTTAAATCTGTCAAAAGTTAGACCTGTAATAACTGTCTGCTTGCAGCTGGCTGCCTGAGCTGGGGCTTTCTCTGCTGCTGGGCAGACTTTGCCTTGACCTGCCTGTTCCTTGTGTAAGGCCCAGCTGGTGCACCTTCTTCCCATAGACGTTGCTGGAGAACAGCAGCTCCTGACCGCCGCGCTGATGCAGAGCTCTTCTTTTCTATGCCGGGGAAAGGGGCTTTGCACTTTCGTGTTTAGGTGAAGATAATGTTTCACTTACTGGATTCAGGAAGCTATCCATGTTTTCTTTATGAAGCTGAAGAACACCTCAGAAAAACATTAGCAATAGGTAAATCTGTTTAAATTCTCACTTCTTTTTTTCCTCTTTTCTTTCTTACTGACTGCTTTAAACAAATCTTCATTTAGTTTTTTTTAATGAAAACATTTTCTGTCATGAATCTGTCAGACAAAGTAAATTGACATGTCATATAATGACTTTGTGGTTTGCAGGTTTTTTTCCTTGTTTTAAGTTGATGCAGAAGGTGTATTTTGATGCTGTTACACTGTGATGGATGAAAAAAACTTCACTGACTTTTATCCAGGAGAGGGAAGCGAATTGTTTTCTTTCAAGGGCTGTAGATCAATTGGTGTCTTACAGAAGTAATACCATGAAAGTGGGGAAGAACTCCTCTTTGATACTCGAGTCTTTCTATTTCAGTTGGTACAATAATGGGCTTTTGAATTAAAGGTTTATTAAAGCTTGTATCTATTTCAGAGTATTGACAGCCGAAGCAGACTCGCTGAGCCAAAATTTATACGTTTATCCAAGCCTGTTAAAATCAGAATTTATGTTGACTGTACTAATGTCTAAGCTTTAATACCGCTTTTATATAGAAGGCTGCTACTTGAATTTTCAGTGAAGTAAATTTCTTTACAATATGCCTTTGAGTTATGATTTATAACTGGATTCATATAAATAAATGCTTTCAGCCAAATGCTGTTGAACTAATTCTATTTTGAAGTCATTAATTATATTTAGCTCATTGAAAAAAGGAGGGGGAAAGGCATCCACTAACCCTATATAAAAGTGACAACAGAAGTGTTTTGTGAAAAGGCTTTTGCGCCTCTTAAGCTATGAAGAGCAAGTGGTTTGTTGGGTTCGTTGTTTTTTTTTTTAATCGAAGTGTGAACAGAAGCTAGATAATGCATTGCTATACTGCAAAGACAATCCATTTTGAACAGGCATTAATACACTTAATGCTCTTTGCTTTTATCATGTTAAGGTCTTTGGCTTTGCAATAAGATCTGGCTATGCAGTGAGCCTACTAGTTTGTGCAGAAAAAAAACCTACTTGTTTTTTGATAATAAATCCATTAACTCTTGTCAGATCGGTAAATTTTCAAGGTAAATTTCTTCTGATATATGTTCAGTTGAATAATTGGTTTGCTACATTCAAAAAACTTAATGTAACAGAGATGTTACAGCTTTGACGACTTATAATATATATATATATTTTGTGCGAAGCTTATGATAAATATATATATTGTGTGAAGCTTATGATGAAGAGCTAATCGATCATCAAAACTAAAATCTAGATGCACCACAGGGAATTTTAATGCAATTTTTGTGAGCCTGCTCATTACACTTTATTAATAGGATTCCTTTTTGTCTTTTCAGGAGTTTGAGAGCTAAGCATTGCTGATTGCAGTTTCACAAAGACAGATTGGGAAATAAGTAGTGTATATCTTTTTAGACTGGAGTGTGGTACTTCTGCCATTTTGATCTTTATCCTTCCATTTTAGCTATTCCATTTAGGTGGATGTAAGAATTTTCCTGCTTGGAATTCACATTGCCCTGGGATCTTATAGGCTGCATGCAGAACTGTCATCTCGCTGAAGTGCTGTGTAATTGCCTGATCCTCTTCCCTTTGCTGTCTAGTTTCTGATTTCTTTCATTTCATTACTTTCATTTCTTCTCCTTCATGTTAACGTTCTTCATCTCTAATTCACTTTCTTGTGTTCTTCTTTCACCCTCTTTTGAAAGCAAAGTGCTAGTGCCTTATTTAATCTCTTTATCAGTGTAGTGAGGGGTAACCACACAACTATATATACATTTTAGGCCCTTTATAGCCAGCTGTTTCAGAGCGTCATGAAAGAATGAAAGATAGAGCCCTCTAGGACACCTCTGTGCTTTACTTTTCCAACACTGCACGCTCAGTTCTTCAAGAGATCTTTGTTCCTTTAGTAGCCTTCTGGAATAGTTTCAAGCGCACCAGAGGGTCATGACAACTGGAAGAAACCGTCTCTCCAGATGGGTTTTAATTGTATTTCCATCTACCTAAATTCACGTCAGGTCTCTAAAGCCATGCTCCCCGCCCCCCACCCCTGAAACATTACTTTATTACTACCTTTTGGCAGTCTGTGCCAGGGACACCAGCAGACACTCATTGGCACGCTCAGGAAACTTAATTTGTTCTTGCTTGTTGTTTTACTTGGAGAGAAACTGCTGCTCTCACATTCGTGCTGTTGGAGGATGGAGATGCGGAAGTACTATGCCAAGCTGCTGCGGTATCTAAAATGTTTAATTTTGTATCATGAGCTCCCTAAACATATACAAACTGTTCTGGTTACCAGCGTGATTAGTAGTAAATCAACCACAGGCTAGATTTTAGGAAGGTGTTGGTGAAACCTCTGCCTTGCTCGTAGATTGCCTAGTAAATTTGAGTTTATTGAAATGAACTAGCGTGAAGCAAGAAAGCTGTATGGAATTACTCTTAAACAAGTTGTTTTACAAAACACAGCAGTTGTCATCGAAATCACGTATGAGGTACACAAAGCCAGAATTACAGTGAAGTGAGCTGGTCAACAAGTTTTGGAACTAAATAGTAGGGAGCAAGGAAAATGCGAAAGAACATACAATTTTGTAGTTCCATTGAAGATCCTTGGAACAGGGACCATCTTTTTATCTGCATTTATACGTATTATTTTTGTGTGTATGAGGTCCTCATCCAAAACTATGGTTCCTCAGCTCCACTATAGTGACAGTGGTGAGCAAGGTATCTATCTGTCCTTCCCTTTTATTTAAGTGGTTTTCAAAACTGCTAACTTTATCTTCAAGAGGAGAACCTAATACTGGTATGTTTGTTAACACAGCCAGTAGACATTATGTGTTGCGTATCAGGTTGCTTAGAACAGTGGTCTCCAAACGTTTTTGATCACGCACCCCTATCATTAAAAAATAGCTAAATAAATTTGAGCATTCACCCCCAATGTAAGTGTATTTATTTATAAATATATACATGTACTACTGTAGTAATATTATGTACATTATAAAACATGCACAAAAACAGAAATTAAAAAAGAATGAGATAAAGATGATGATTTTTGAGGTTCATGTGCTGCTAGAAGCATGGATGAACTGGACTGTGTGTAGTAAGGCGTATCTTTATATTCAGTACCTAAGTCTTCCTGTAAGAGTGAATGGAAGTTGAGGTGGGGGAGTTCCCATGGGTGGCTAGTGGGCTATAAAATCACTACATCCAATAAAATCTACTAGGTAAATCGATCAGTCGTGAATGTCTTGAACAGTTTTTGAAGATGTTATTTCCAATTTTTATGAAGTCGTTGCAGTTTCTTTACAAACTACTGACTCATGATAACATGTATTTTCCACTCATCCATGAGAAGCATAGTTCATATTAGAAAATGCTTTCTTTTTTAAATTATGCACTTTATAGCATGTTTCCATCTTTTGCCCTTCCCTCTCCCTTTGCCCAGCTCTGGCTTTTGGAAACAGATGGATATAGCTGATTCTCAGCTATCATTTAAAAATACACCTGGTGTTTTTACTCATGGATCTAGCTTGGAAATATATTGTGATTCCGTGCATCTAACCCATGGCTTCTCTAGTTTCTGAAACAAAGGAATCTCCAGACTTGATTCAGAAACTACCTGTGGGTAATACCAGGGAAAGCATATCCTGCAAACTGCATCATTCCTTTGTACTGCCTTGCCCTTCTAACGGCTTCACAGAACTGCCCTGTGAGATTTCTTTGTCACTAGCTGGTATGTGAAACCTGAGCGGGCTGCTTACAGAAACCTGTCACAGTTTTTTATGCTTGATCACTACTTCCCCAGAGCTTCACTCTTAATCAAGTAAATGTTTCAATTCAAACAATTCTTTGGCCTCTCTCCCCTTTCCTCTGTTTCTCAGTTTCCAAAAGACCTCCAAGAAGAGCTTTGCCATGAACTATTGAAGCCATTTGCTACTTGACACGGAGTTAACGTGTTCTGCATTGGCATCTTGCTTCAGCTGAATGTGGTGCTTATGGAGTGCTTCTGTCTGTTGTCTTTTACACGTGGAATTACCGAAAATAAACTAAAAACCAAATAGAACAGCTCAAACTTATTTGTTAAAAATCTTATGACTTTCTGTGTCTGTATGTATGTTTGCTGCTTTCTTGTTTTGTACTTTTTTTTTATTAAATAGTCAAGGGTTGGCAATGCTGTGAAGTAGAACGGTGAAACATAAATATTAATTGTGGTAGGAATATTGTCTAGAATCTCATCCTTGTTTTACTTGAAAATAATACTCAATTGTCTTGGCCATGCTGGAACAAAGACAAGACCTAAGGGTTGTGCATTTGTTTGGCTGCAACTTTATTAACACATTTGGGAACAGTGCCCAGCAATAAATCATATAGTGTGAGTCATTGCTTATTCCTTGATCGTTCCTACCTCTTTGGGAGAGCTGCCATCAGCCTTCCCCCGCCCAGCCTGGCACCCTCCTATTGCAGGGCCACCACAGCTTTCTTGTGTATTAGGGCTAGGAGGAGGTTGGTGAAAGGGGAGGGTCGTTCCCCCACTGCACCAGGTTGTAGGACCCACAACTGCTTTTTCACAGCTTTCTCAGAGAACCACTGCTGGCCTTGCTTGGTTTATTTTTCCTATCTGGCAATGTGAAAAACCGTGGGAATGTATTTAAGATGGGTACCACCTAGGAGTGGCAAGCCGTGTACCTTCCCACTGCTCTTCCTGGGTAACACCTAATTTTGGAGGATCACTGACATCAGATAAGGGGCTAGTAATCCTTTGTTTGCATAGACTCCATTAAACTGCTGTCTTCTGTTTTGGGAAGACTTTAAATTTTAAGGGCAAAGATGAAAATTACAGCCCAGTTTGGTAATGCTTGTTTTCCAATTCCTCTTGCTCGGGCATTCACACACATAAGAGATCTGTCTGCCCTGTTATTCTGGACTATGACTGTAGTTTCTGCCTGGAAGAGGTATTTGGTTCTTTTCTGCTGCCTCTACTTGCAATGTAAAAGTATATTGGTCAAAAAATTCCCCATCGTTAAGCTCACTGAGACAAGTGCAAAATAGCTGAGTGGTTTGAAAGGCTAGTATTGTTGCCTTACTGGGAGGATTCAGAGCTGCACTGTCACTAGCAAAATGCTACTTTAGTACCCTAATAGTGTATATTCCAAAAATGGATAGTCTAATTTAGCGGTGGCGTGTCTAGTTTCTTATGGCAAGGAGCACTTCTCCCCACCCCAACATAAAAAAGTGATTCCAAATACTTAAAAGTTGCAGTATTGTAATGGTTGTGTTTCCTCTGGAATAACTTACGTTCCTTTCTGTGTAAAGGTGATAAACTACACTCGATGGGACTAAGATGTAAGCAGGCTGGAACTCCATGGAGCCGTAGGACTGTATGAGAGCATGAGGGAAGCCCTGGTCATGTTTTAGCTCTATATTCTCTATTCTGGGACAGAGTGTGAAGGAGCAGTCCTCCCTTATGTAACACTGTGCACAACGTGGAGTTGAATGTATGTTTTAGAAAAGTAATGGTGTTGATTAGTTGGTCATGAAATCATAGGCAATTTATTTTTTTAAATAAACTTAATAACAATTTTTGTGCATGCTGATTTTGAATGTCATTAATGTTGCAACAGAGCTTTTGATGGATTAATTACATCACCTGTGAGCAAACACAAGACAAACAAAGATGAAGTTCACCTGAGCTTTGACTGAGAAGCTTAAAAATTATAGTTTGTTACCTGTGTTCTGAGGATTGTCATCAGCTGCTCTTACTGCTCAGATATTTGCCTTATAGTGGGACGGCAATGTTGTTACATTTGAAATGAAGCAAATGAATTCACTGGTGTGCAGCAACAGTGACAAATCCGTTTTCCAGTACTGGATTATGGTCTTAAAATCAAAGGCAGAAATTATTATGTAGTTCCTGTAATCAGTAAGCTGCTATGTTTCAAAGAAAAACTAGAAATACTTGGTATGTGGGCTAAGCGGTAACTTACGACAGAAGTTCAGCTGTTGTTTGAAAGCATTTTTCAGCTCCTACTTGTACAGTCACTTTTCAGTGGCTCCTGAAAACCGTAATTGCAGACTTAGAAAAAACTTCATCTTGTTTGTGTCTTACAATATTGACTATTTGAATTGTTTGAAAATGAGATGGGCTTAAAAGGTTTGACGCTTTTAGGTTAAGCAAATCATGTGATAGTGATGACTAGATCTGTCAAGTTATATCCTATACCGTTTAAAGAAAAGGAAAAAAAAAAAAGAGAGATTCGTGGTTTAGTCTCTTCTTGTTTTAGCCTCTTTTGTCAGTGTAGGCAGAACAAGGATTAGTAATGTTCAGTCCTCTTTGTAGTTTATTTCTCGTCATCCTAGTACGAAAACTGTTTTATTTCATTTGTTTTGTGCTTTGATATTGTACTGGTGTATGAAAACTAAAAAATGAAGTTATTTCTGGACTTTATTCCATGTTCTAAGCACAAGCCAGATACTGGCACTGTATAAACACAAGAAAAATATATTATCTACCCTGTTGAGCTTACATCTGAAAATACATAATAATCAACATGGCTTTTGTAGAACTGTCTTTGCATTCTCCAGCAACTTGTAAGTGTATATTTGTGGAAAACAGGGTGTCCAACGTTAAAGTCTCTGTTCCAAGCTTACTGAATGTTTCAGAATTTCTCCAGTAAAATTTTGTCAAGATAACATACATAAATTGTGCTGAAAACTGATGGTGGCATTTCATTCCAAATAAAGCTGAACGTGGGAGATGCCCTACATTGTATGAAATCCTTACGATATGTTACCAAGAAGTACACATTCTTAAAAAATAACTTTGTGGAATTCAGTAAACTTGGTTTTCTGGAATTATATGCAGATTCTATCATCGCTTTCCCTGGGCCAGGGTTGCCAGACAGAGCCCTCTGACAATCTCTTTATCTGTAGGATTGTCTATAACGTTAATTAGTGAACTCTTTGAAAAACCAGCTTCCACAAGTTAATTTATGCATAAAACATCACTGAGGGATGTGTTTTACCTGTTTCACAAGTAGGGGACTGAAGTATAGCTTAAGAGACTTGGCTTGGACCACACAAGAAGCCCATGTCATAGCCAGGAATCAACAGATTCACATTTCATTGCCTAACCACAAGACTTCAGAAAATAAAAATTTGAACAAAAGCAGATGCAGCACTGAGGATTTGAGTCTTGGGTACAATTTACAGGGTGCTTAACTCTCTGCCCTAAAACTGGAAGGATCTGCTTTGGAAGGCCAACAATGCTTGTGCATTCCTAGCAATTCAATTGCAAACTGCCAGACTGGCTGCACAGATTTCAGCCTGCCTTGTATTTTGGTGGTCTTCAGTGCAAATCCAGATAGTGTGGGATTTTCACTTTCTACTGACAATTTTTTTTTTTAACCCACTGATACAGCTTTATAATAATGATTATTTAGGGCTGATCCCCTGGCCCAGAGGACCGAAGAAAGGGAATTTCAGTGTTATCCCTTTCCAGGGATTTTTAGAATGGTCATCCTGATGTCTTAAAATCATAAGGCAGGAGCTGAAATCCTGAGGTTGGTATTTCAACTTTAAAGCTTTCTTTGGTGGGTTCTTATTTTCCTTATGTTTGTGTTTGTTTTTTGAGTATGTGCTCTCTAATCTAGCAAGGACATAATGAGCTCTTGAGACATAATAAGCTCAGTAAGGCTTGAGACACTATTTACCTATTTAAGTATTTACGTGGCTTCTATTCCTATTGATGTATCCAAGCACAATACGGTATTTAATGGGTCCTCACAGATAGGAAGCCTCCAATCCTAATGTTCTACAGGTACGAACTGAATTACAGAAAGGCATGTGCCCGGCTCCATGAAGCTATTTAATCATTTAACTCCTGGTGTTTTCAACAAGACCTACACATCTTACAGAAGTTAGATGCACATATAACTCTGTGATAGTTACGTGACTTGCCCTGGCTCACACACACAATCCTTGTGACAGCACAGGGCCTTGAAGTCAGATCATCTCAATCCCATAGTAGCAATCCTGCATTAGCCTGAGAGGAAGAAATGTTTCCCGTATTCCTCTGAAAGAAGGCAGGAAAATTCAGGCTAAAAGGGAAGGGCAGGTTTTAACTGTGAGGCAAACAAGCTATTGGAACGACTTCTTGTATAATGGGGGTGCTTTTTCTATCGCTTGGTGGCTCTATGTGCGTAATAATGGCATTTCAAAAAGAAGTGCCTTTTAGTGTCACTGGTGTTTGTGGGCATCATACAAAACCCACTGGGTGATATTCCATCATTTCTCACTCAGAAGGTGAGATTTGGTTATAATGTTACCTGGCACCCTTATGTTTCTGTTTCTGTAAACTTTTCCTTAAACTGACCCCATCATTCTGATGCTGGAAGCAGTGTGTTCACAGAATTTCTTTCAGTCCTCATCCTATGATACTTTGTATCATGCAGTTGTATCTCTTACAGTCAGAAATTTTGTAATTGGGAATATGAGGAAGGAGAATGGGATACGGTCTATCCCTAAATGTTGTACAGCTAAATTAACATATTGATCAACTATCCTTCCACAGTGCAATTATTTTTGCACATAGAGAAGACACCTCCCTGTAAATTCCTTGTGACATAAGGTTTCTGACTAAAATTAGGTCATAGCTATTTAATTGTTCAGGTGTCCACCCACGAGAGAGCTACAGAGAGCTCTTTCAATTCCTTGCAATCAAGTAGGTAGCAGTTACTCTCATTTATCCTCTAAGGAAGTAGTCCACCAAAAATAATACGTTGATTCCTTAGCCCCTCCCTGTCACTAATCACTCGGCTCTTCTAGCTACGTACTGACTTGGCCCTCAGCACCAGAGTGTCCAAGTACCTCAGTCATTAATTTTCAACTTACGACACTTTGGTGATGTAAGAAAGCGTTGTCCTCATTTCACAGCTGAGGAATTGACACATCAAATAAGTGACTTGCTTAAAGTTTCACAGCAATACTGGACATAGAAACCAATGACTTATTCATAGACTATTCTGGTTCTTGGAAAACCAACCCTTGGTTCCTTGTCCTTCTGGCTGCTACCCCAGATCTCCTCTTACCGATTTAGCAGCCTAACAGTTCAATTCTGTGAGTATTTTAACCTCCCATAAGCTGGCATTGCCAAACAAATGCACCCCTCCCTCGTTCGAGCACAAGCAGCATCTCCGCAGTCACGTGGGGAATTAAGTCAGGAAACTGATTCAGGTTAAAGTTAATCCCCCAAAGAACAGTTTCAACCTGAGTCGTTGCCTCAGTTGGCTCTCGCAGTGCAGCTGTACAGGCACCCGGGGAAGGTGGGGAGAGGGAAGGGTGGGCAGCTCCATTCAGTGACTGCAGATTTCTGCTGGCTAGAATGCTTGTGGAGTTATTGGGGTCGAGTTCTGTACTTTCCCTTCCCTGTTGGGCATGTAAACAAAATCAAAACCTTAACCAAAATCAGTTCTCGTTTCTTCTTTCTTCTGAGTGCAGATTGCACGCTTTGAATTTTTCCTGTGTCTGTAGAGCCCACCCAAAGCACAGTGACGGGGCAGCTGAGAAGCCTGGAGTGCAGGGGAAGCTTTGGATGAGTTCTTCTTACTGTGGTGACATTTTAGACCTTCCTTGCGTGGCAAGTTTTTCTTGTGTGGCTGCTATCATTAAAAATGCTTGACTCTATATAAGCTTTTTCTGTTTGAAATTAAACTATTTCTGAGGAGTTACAAATGCAACCAGAGAAGAGCACTACTACGAGGGTAAGTATGTTTATAAAGGGAATCACATAATTTAAGTGTTGCAGCTTAATGCCACATCTCACCTTGCACCACTTTGACCTACGTGAGCCCCCATTACTTTGCCTTTCCACTTTGAGTGGTTCTGTAGAAAACAAGAAAAATTGGAATTGCGTGAATGTTTTTTAGTTTTTAGCCGGAATATTACCTCCAGGAGCTTTCTGCTGTGACTTTCACGTGAGAGTCATACATATGGGGAGAGCCCCCTGTTTTGCTGATCCCTCTCTCAAAAGTGGTGTTTGGGGAGCTTTCAAATTGCTGTGCCAAGGTGTGCTTTCAGCTTTCAAAACAGAGTATGTATTGAATCCTTTACATTACTTGAAGGACTGCAACGTAGGAGAACCTGTAAGTGTGGAATGATGCCCTCATCCTGACTACATCAGAGGTCCAGAAAACTTTGAGTAGGGACCTTGGCATGCTAATAACTTGGTTGTTGATGACTAAGGTGGGAAGAAGGATGCCAATGACATTTAAAAGGAGACTGAAGGAAGGGGTTCTCATACTTAAGAAATTGCTTAGAAGAGAACAAAACATTTTCTTTAACAACTGCTGTTGACATACTTTATACGGGGATGATATATTTTCACCTGAACTGCCCTATGACCCCCTGAAAATCTTCTTTGCTGTCTTTGTGGCTGAACCCTGTCCCCCCGCTTTTCTGCTTTTTCGTCTTCTGACTGGAGCGTGAGGCCTTGCTGGGAGAGTGAGAGGATGTTGCAGATGGTCCTCAGTGCCATAAACTTCTGTTGCAAAAAAACTCTGGCCTGTGTCAGCTGCAGCCACAGTCCCTGTTCCAACCCGGGCATCTCAGAAGCCTCAGAAGAAATGTGTGTGGGATTGTTGTATTTGGTTTTTTGTTCAGGCCTTGCTCAAAGGCTCAAGATTGGGACATAAATCAGTTTGGTTTTCCTCCTCCACTGAATACAGATCGTAACATTACAGCACAGCCACTTTGTGTAGTAGGAACCTAACAAAAACCAGATTTTAACATAGTCACTAGTTCCTTTGAAGGAGGCAGTGTTAGCAATTACGATCTAGGCTAGACATTGGTAAGAACTTACCAAATAATTACAGGCTTCCTAAAGTAGTATAGTATGAGTAATTGCAGGTTTAAAAATGTTACTATGAGGAGTAGTTTATACCGAAACTTCATCCTGCTCTTTGAAACCAGAATCCATAACTCTCATCATGCCAATGATGAGATGCAAATGCTTGTCCTTTTCCACGGAAGAATGTAGACTTGCTTTATTGTACAGCAAATGTTCTGTGGTACATTATTTAAATTAGCATATAATAGAAACCTAATTGCCCACTAGGGCCCAAAGCTTTAGCTGGTGGAGATCAATGTGCTTCCACTGAAGTCAGTGTAGCAATGTTGATTTTCACCCTTGAGGATCTGGCTCAGCAGCTTGTTTCTATTCCAGGCATTGTTAAAGGAGATAGTGTGTTTAGAACACAAAACCATGGCATTGTCAGAGATAGTCAACTCAATTTATGTGCAAGTGAAGAGAAATAAAGCGGTAAAACCATTATTTTTATCTGAGGATTTCAATTTACACTGTCGATTATTCATATTGACTGATCTGGTACAACAGGGAAATCATGAGCGTGGGGTCATCTTGTTGTGGTTTTAATTTCCTACGTCTGTAGTTATCTAATCCTCTCAGTGTGAGCAAGCATGATTAGTATTTATTTCTATTCTGTGTGCCAGTGCCCTGGGCCAGGTTCTGTGCTAAATCCAAAGTGACTCTCCTACTTAATTGGCATTAACTTGTGCTGCAATAATATAAATAAAAACTTGTACTTTCTGTATAAAGCACTCACAACTCCCCAAACAGATTTCTTCTACGTGGATGTTCTGCCCTGATGTTAAGGCTTGTGATATATCTGTTTGTATTTTTTATTTGGTTTGGAACTTTTTCTAGCAATGTTTTCCAAATAATACTTTGGGAAACACAGATTTGGAAAGAGTCTGGCTGCTTGTTAACCATTGAGACGCTACTAGGAACATTGTTAACAGCTGTACCACTGGTTAATAAATTGCTACAGTAAAAATAACAGCTGTCTCTCTCTCTGGAGAGTCAAGTACCGAAACGAACAATAATTCTTCACTTTGTCAGATGGTTTTACAATCATTTGGAATGCTTGCTTAGAGAAGCTTATTTTACTTATGAATGGTCCGTTCAGGAATAAGGAAGCTTTAGGGCCGAGCTGAGCCAACAGTTCTTCTTTGTGGAGTTTGTTTCCTCTCCTTTCACTTTTGTTTTTCTCAGAATAATTCTCTGGCTGCTCCCCCACTTATCTCTGCTTCCATTTGTCCCCAGGGACCTTTGGGTAATAAAAGTTATGCTGCAAGTATTCTTCTGAGAGTAGGAATGGCAAAGTGCTGGTTAAATGTTTTGGGTCTTTATCAAGGACAGTATAGTAACTGACGGTGTGTGCGAGCCTTTTAAAATAGTACGCTGTTAAAATGGTACAAATTTGGAGTTGCTTGGTGTTCGTTCTTGGCTATTTTCTGATGTGTGCAGAACACAAGCATAGAAAGAAATACCAGCAAGAATGATGGGTAAAGACCATCTTGAAAAGGGTTGAGGGATTATGTTCGTCATTCTTGGTAGGTTATTATATGGCTTCATTCAGCTCTGGTTACAAGGTTGTTTTCTTGTCCTGACAAAGTGATGAAGCTTAGCTCATTAAATGGTTTGGATTGTCTTTGGATAAAATGATTACAATAATACAGGTGCAGTTTCTATTATTTTCTTCTAACTTTTATCAAGCCTTCTTTATTTGAGGAAACATAAATCCAATACATTCACTACTTGCCAGCTTCTACCTTTTTGGGTGATTTGGTCTTTAGAACCTAGCGTTAACCATGTGAAGCAAGTCGGGCTTTTCCCTTTTAATCTGTCAAATGCATTTAGCAACAGTTGAGTCAATCATTTTATTCTGTAATCTGTTCGTACTCGTATCCTACCCAATGTGTGTATTCTGCCCGGTTCTGTGGCACATTCTCCTTATTGTACTTTCAGACTTGTTTGAAAAAGATGTCAGTATTCTTTCTTTGGCTTTTTTTGGTGGCCATTTTGCAATTTTGTCATTTTTTTATAAACAAAAGTAATAAAGTATTAAGGCATTCATATAAATGTTGATGGTACGTCAGCACATCATCAAGTTCCTTTGTTTTCAGTACTGGGTTTTTCAGCTTCGATGTGGGGTTTTTTTCTGCTTAAAAACATGGGGACGCATAGAACACATGTGGCCAGAGACTTAGGTAGCATGAATCTTCCCATGTTGAGGTAAGGAAGCCATCTTAGAGTCAAGTGCCCAAGACCAGCATTGTGTAATCTCCATTGCAAAGATAACAAACATGAAAATGTTACAGTCTGATGGCCAAATGGCACAACACCAAATGTGATAACTTTTCTTTTCCCCAAGTGGTAAATCGTGTTAGATAATTCATGATGCAAACTGCTGTTATTTCTAGAGTATGTGACCTTCCGATGGCATAGCAGATTTTCTTACCTCTATAGGTTAGATGAAAAGCTGAACGACTTTGAGAGCAGCAAAATGTGCCAGTAGCTACACTGCAGTAGATCCGCTGATACTTCTTTGCTTGTATCATTTTACTCGCCAGTGTGGTCAGAGCGGTACAGGTCTTACACATTGTGCTTTTTGTTAGGAAGAAGCAGGATTGCAGAGATAATGGGTGAAGGCACTAGGGCATTCATGGCAATAATTTCTAAGAGTTGGAGATAAATAAGCAGGCAAAGTTGAAGACTTATCTGGGTGGGGATATTAGCGTTTGAATACTCTCTGTGCAGATGCAGTTATCACTTAATTGACTTTACCTTAGGGAACACTAGAAGATCACTTTGCAGCCATAAAGGAAAAACTTCTGCACATAGTTCGTAATGGCTCTGTTCTGCTGTACAAGAAACCGAGGCTGTTTTACTACTGATGTCAAAACGGGGAAGGAGAAAGCCTGCCTCGGATCTGCCACTACGCAAGCTCGGTTGTGGCAGTCAGCATCTTGGCCTTCCTTTACACATATTCTCGTGATTACCTTCATTAGCTTGAATCACAGCTGTCACCTCGCCTCCCTCTTGATACAAGGAGAGAAAGTCACCACCAAGCTGAGGAGTGGGGCCTGTGGTCTCCAGAGGCTGATCGCTCCCAGACGAGGCCTTTCCCCAGAAGGGCGGTGGCTGCTGTAGCTGCCATTTCAGCACAGGGCCCAGCTCATCGCCCGCAAGACCAAGTTGCAGCAGTTGGTCCGTAGGTCCGTCTGCCATGCACACCCCTCCTGTCTGAGAGCTGGGGCCTGCTCAGCTGCCCTTGCTGTGAGTTTTGAAGCCAGCGGGCAGTTCTGCTTTCAGGGCTGCAGCGATTTGTGCTACAAAGGGGATTGTAATTGGCAGCTCCCCTGAGAGGCAAGCGCCCTGTGCAGCGTGCCTGTTCACCCGCTGCGCACACGGCTGCTGACAAAGCTCCCAGCTGCCGGGCTGTCCCGCTTGCGCAGTCCGCCTGGGGGGGTGGGAGGCACGACTCGTTGATCAGATGGAGAGGGCAGGGACGTAGCCACCTTTTTTCCTGTCCCATTCTCTGTGTCATCTGTGGAGGCGAAGGAGCAACATAGGAACCAGGAGAAGACCAATTCGTTCATTTTGTTTCTAAACTTGCTTTTGAATCTTCTGTCAGAAACAGAGAGGCTTGTTTTGAATTTTAAAGGATTTTTGTGGAAAAAGAATTTATTGCGTAATATTTAGAGAGGCTGCAGTCAGACCTGTCATTTGCCTTATTTTGCAAACAATACTGTGCCTATATGAATGCAGGGAGTGAATTCTCACCGAGTCCATTACTAGACTGAGATGGGTGGCTGGTGCCTGAGCACCTTTGGTTTCTCACCCTGCTGATTTGCTGAAGACGGGCACTATTGTCAGAGTCGTGCAGCTGATGTCATTGACACCCTCAACTCAACGGGGTCTTTTCCTATAGAATAGTTACTTGGTTTGCTTGTAGTCATTCTTCTAAAATCTGCTATCTAAGCATGTTAGGGTTTTATTGGTATTATTCCTTCAACAGCAATATTGGTTACTCCAGGCATTGTTTAAAAGCTTATTTTTTTGCATTTCTTAAAGAGAGATTTGGCTTAGAGCAAAATCAGTAGGGGAAAAGAATTAGGAAATCAAACCCTTCCTTTCCCTTTTCGAACCTCTCGGTTTTCCAACCTCAAATAAGTACATGAAGGGGTTTAACAACTTCAAATTGGATTTTGGAATGTCAGATGACTCTAATAGCCTTTGTACACAAATAACAACAGAAGAGCTGATTATTGTTTCTGGGCTCTGCGATGCACTTATGTAATCATTAATCTTGGCACTTCTTTATCTCCAACAGATTAGGAGGCCACTGTCATTTTGAAGACTGCCATTAAGAAGACTTTGTTAGTGTTTAAATATGTGAAGCTTAACTTTAAGCTTCCTTAATGTATGCAATGGAGGTATGCTGTGCGTAGAGCATTGTAATAGAGCTGTTGTAGTAGGTTTCAGTCACATATCTGCTGCCACAGTCTGACCTCAGACATGGTTTTATGTACAATGTTTGTTAATCAGCATCTGAAGACATTTTGCAAGCTTTTTAAGCGTAAAGCATTAATATATCTGTTTGAAACAGCAAGAAAACTTGCTTTATCTACTACCTTTCAGTTGGTTTAATCACTGAGAGGCAGGAAATGAAATGCTATGAAATGAGTCGGCAAAAGAAAGGGTTTTAACAAAGGTCGTAGCACCTAATCTAATTGTGGCAAAGGAAGAGCTTTTGCTAGACCTTTTCTTTTCACGAGCTTGTAATTTTCTAAAACATTTTTGTGGGCAGCTATGGTTTTTTTTTTTCTTTCATGATCCTTGTCACATAACGAAGATGGTTTTCAAACACTGAGTATAGGATATACAGATATAATGAGGATATAAAGAAGCACAGAAACAGAGCCGAGTCCAGGGAGATGGCATGAGCATGGTTGGTGGGGGACAACACTGTAATACATGGTTTGAAGAACACGTTGGGAAAAAAACTTTCTCTCTGGCGGGAGTTTTTTTGAGACTCTCTGATAGACTGATGGTGGTTTTATTTTGTTGTAAGCCAGAGCCTATAAAATTTCCATCTCCTCTGATACCATTCTGTATGTTCACCCTCCTGGTGCAGTTTCTGGGGACAGGTCATAGCGTTTTCCTCCTGTGCCCTTCTACAAGAGAACATCTGAGGGAGGAGAAAGATGTGTGCCCGACTGCATACAGGCAGAGCTGGCCGCCCTCACGCAGCTTCCCCCTGGTCCCTGGCTTCATAAAGATGAAGGACTTCATGCAAGTCCGCTTCATAAAGATGAAGGACTTCATGCAAGTTGATAAAGTACCACTAAGATTACAAAGAAAAAAGTTCTGTGAACTTTTCATGAAACCGGAGTGATGCAGTCAGTGGTCAAGGGAAGGGGAAGGGTGTCAGTCTGAAGTACGACAGAAATGCCTTGTAAAGTCCATTCTAGGTGATGGGAGGCTCTGGTACAAAAGCTGCAGGTAGGTAAAAATCGTCATTAGCACGAAGCATGGGTGGCCATACTTAGTGCAGTGTGTGCAGGTGTCTGTTTCTATAGACGTATGTGGTAGCAGGGTCTGGCAGGTGTGCATGCAACCTCTCCACGTTGTCTTGAGCGAATGGTCAGTGTGTGCGGGAGTGTGTAAGTCTCCTTCTCGAAGCAGTATAATTAGGTGTTCAGAGAAGTTGTACAGGTGTTAGGGAAGAGCGATGGCAAAATTGTACTCTGCATCAGTTTTTCACTGTCCAGGCTGTCTTCTAGGCAGTTGTTGTAGAAGTGATGTAGCTTTCCTCTTGATCCCACATATACGCTAATACTGCTCCCTCTGAGATGGGGCAGGGGCTGAAAGAAGCCTCTTTCTTGGGGAGGAAAACATGGTTATTTGTTCAACAGAGGTTTGACCTTGTGTCACAAAAAAGGCTATAAGCTCTTGATAATGCCTGTACTTTCTAGTGTCTTCAATATGTATCAAGAAACGTCTATCAGCTGTAAATCATTGATTGGTTTTGGACTTCAGTGACATTTTCTTTTAAATGGAGGAAACATAGGTATAATTAATCTGTTTTGTGCTCCCCCCTTCAAAACCTAGGGGAGTAGCTGAAGCTACGTTGGCTGAGGATGCAGGTTCCTCTGGAGTGTCCTTCAGTTTCATTAATCCTCTAATGACCTCTGAAGAGGACTCGTGAAGAGGAGCTGTGACAAAACAACACATATACACTAGAAACAGTGGCAATGGAGAGCATCCTTGCATAAAAAAAGTGACCCCGTGTCAGCTAGAAAGATGCAGGATATAGACTTCAGAAGAACCTCTTTTGTGAGGTTTGAGGGAATCTGGTTGTGGTTTGCTTCTGGTAGCCGTATATCGCAGGAGTTGCAGTAGCCGTGTATTAGAGAAGGAGTTGCAGAATTCGTGCTCGGTATTGATTGCCATGTGAATCCACAAAGGAGGTGTTGGAGGGAGTTAAAAATGAGTGAGTGCAGCTAAAAGGCTTTTTACTGTTTAGAGTTCTGAAGTTGTTTTTGGTTGTTATTGTTCATCTCTTAGATGAATCATCTGAAAATGAAAATTTAAAGTAGACATTTAGAGCACACCTTTGTGAGAAACTAATGATTCTACTTGGCATGCAGCATCAAAGGGAGCCTTTTTAATGACATCAAATTCATGTACAGCCAAAAGGAAAAAGAAAATATCTTAAAAATGCATATGTAGTCACTTCAGAATGATGGAGTTTCTAGTCTGGGTGAAATACTTTTTTTTTTCCTCTGCGACTTTTAGAAGTAAATTCAGGTTTTGAGTGGTTTTTCATCAATGTGCAGCTCTCTTGTAAGGAAGTGGCTTCGGCACCAGCCATGTTTGCCTGGCTTTAACTTAATCGTACAAAGTCCCATTTCTCAATACACACAGTGATACATCCTGCAATTTCTGCAGAGGCCAAACCCTTAATAAAATTTGTGCAGCCTGGCAAAATGGCAGGACAAACCTGACTCATGACAAACACTTTGTAAAGAGACACTTACCTTATTGGGTTTCCCCCTACTTTGTTACCTCTTCTGCATTCACTCCATGTTCTTTTTTCCAAACTGACTGTTGCTGTCTCTGGGGAACTATTAAAGTGGAACTTCACTTGGCCGAATAGTAAGCATAAAGGAAAGTGTGTGCATTGTGATAGAGAACATGTGGTGGTGATGGGTTGTTACTCAGAGACAACCTTTTAAGTAGTAGTACCAGGAATTATTAATGCTTGATCTGAAAGCTACGTGCTTATGAGTAGAAGGAATGAAATTGCAGCATTATCCACAGTTAGCTGGTGTTGTAGTCTCACTGACCTAATGTCCCTTTAATGATTCAGGAGCCTGTCACCTTGTTAATGAATTTAGTTGAAATTGTTAATAATTTTGACTATGTTGCAAGTGGTTGGCTTTCCCAAGTGTGGTTTTTTTTAATCCAGTAACTGTAGGTATCAGTTGATTTGTGCTAGTGGATAGCCTAATGAGACCATTGAACTGAGATGTAATTTTGCAAATGGATAGCACAAATGTGCGTAGCTTCTTAACAAAATTGAATGACTGCAGTTTCATATTGTATAAAAGGAAGTCTAAGACACTCTAAGTACCCTTTTACCACTGTTCTAAAAAGCTAGTAAAAGATCCTTCCTTAATGAACACTAGTGTAATTTAACCAGCAACTAAGTTACTCTCATAATGCTGCCTACAGTAACTATACGGTTTGTAATAGGGACTAAAATGATTGCCTTCAAAGTGTTGATCATTTAAGACTGTTTGCAACCTAAGAAAAATCATTCAGGTAAAGGTTGCTGTGCTGTGATACTTCCAGCTGACTTGCTGAAGTGGTGCTTAAAATTGATGAGTGGTTGGTAAGTTCTTCCTTGTTTTCCTACTGCAAGCAAATAAACAGAAATGTTGAGATGTTCCCCTAAGCCAGTACATTTAATTAGGGAAAAGAAGGTGGCAGGGCAGTGTTGGAGTTAACAAATTCCAGTCTTCAGAAGTTCAGGTCCAACACTTGAGAGTAGGAAATTACATATAAAATGGGGGCTCTGTGCATTAATCTGTGGAGCAAATGTCAGAGGTCATTTAGATTTTCACTCCCAAACGCTACATTATTAAAAGACTTTCTTTATTAAAATCAAGTCTTTATTAGTTTCTTCCACAGAATTGGGAAATTGGACAGAAGTACAAATACATTTAAGCTTTTTGGTACAGATTCCTTTTTGGTGGGAGAGGGGAGAATGCATTTAGTATTGTCCAGCTAGCTCCAGCAAATAAATGTACGCTGAATTATGTTCTCCTGCAAATTTCACTGTCTGTTTCCCTCTCCATTAATACTACAAAATGGAAGACCAACATACAGATACCAGGAAGGAGAAATCAGTATAGATTAACTTTTCCTAATGTAAGAGAAAAATGTCTTGCAAAGACTATGAGAAACCTCAGTGTGGTTGAGTGTATAAGGGCACTTTCCCTGCCTCAAGGTGCTCATGCGTCTTGGCCTACCAGCTCACTGCTTTTTTTCTTTTTTTTATTTGACAGACAATATGCATAGGTTTGTTCTAGCAGCATAGCGGTGTGGTATAGATTGTATCATAGTAGAACTGTGCTTATGCCCCTGCTGCAGGTGTTCCTCTTCACAAATGCCCAAGGTTAGTGGTTATCTGTAGGAAGAAATTAGGGATGTCAAAACCTGAGTGATCTCTAGAATGCTGTAAAAACATGCAGCGTGGACTGACCTAAGCACTAGCTTGCTTGCTGCTTACCAAATAAATGCAGTAGGAAATCAGAGCAGAAAAAGTCAGTGTTGGCAGTTACTGCGGTAATAGCTCACACCTATGTTGCTTCTAAAGCTTGTACTTTGTGTAATTTTGTCAAGAGCAATGTTTTGCAGCTGTGTAATTAAACCTCTAAGCTTTGTTTTTAAAAGTTAAAAAAGGAAGTTAACAAAATTCAGACAACTAGCAGTCCTGTTGTATAGTTTAGTGGCAGCTTTTATCTAAGCAATGCAAATGCTGGAGATTTGTTTGTCTGGTGGTCTGCTCACTCATTTCTTGGGTCATAAGACCAAGACCCAAGATTTGGCAGTAAATACTGGTCACCTAAGATAGCTGTAGATAGAGGTAGAGATAAAAAACAATTATCCTGATTATGTAGATAGAGAAAATGAGACGCCAACTAGCGTCCCCATTCACACAGCAAATCAGAATTAGAATGAGGATTATAGTGTCTATTCCTTGACATGTAGTTCAGGACTTTGATTAAAACTGTATTATATTTCATTAAAGAGAGTCACATGATTGCAGTGTCAGTGTGTTTTCTTTTCTTGTGAAAAACTGTTTTTCTGAATTGCTTTATTTAACAAGAATTACATTTAGCCTAGTCTTCAAATTAATCATACTCCAAACTGTGTTCATCATAGCCAGTATAACTACTGTTAATTTTCAGCCAGAGAAGAAGAGGGGAATAAAATGGTTAAATGTTTATTCATAAGCACCTGGGCCACCAAGAAAGTAAGTGAGAAGGCGAAATATTATGGGACAAAACTGGTGTTTTATGAAATTTGGAAGTCTATTCTGAACATATTGAAATAATCAAACTAGTCTTTAAATGCTTTGGTTTTGAAATGCATAGGACATTGCATAGCAACACTATTCCCTTTGTTCTTTCCCCGTTCTTGTTCTTTGCCACTAAGTTTGGTCACTATGTCTTGTTACTGTGCCTGTCTGTTGTGTCTAGTGAATGAATCTTCTCCTCCACTTCAAAAAGATAGAATTTGTGTTCAGAGTTGGTGCTTCGGTTTTTCTTCGTTTTTCTTCTCAAAAGAGTTAGTAACGTTATTCTCTATCTTGCTACAGTGTACATCTCTTGGTGTATATTTCAGCCATCTTCATGATTTGTGTTTGATTTAAGTTCATGAAAGTAGTAACAAGGCTGGAGCTTTCGGAACTCCCTAGACTGCACAAACTGAGATGATGTTAGTTGTGTGCCCTGGGAAGTAACGAGAGATTGATTCTCTAAAGAACAACTTTTCTGTGCTCCTGGACAACTGAACACATCTGGATGCGGCAGTCCTGATTATTTTGAGCCTAGGTTTGTAGTTCAGTGGTTTGGTCTGTGGTATGGTATCATAATGTGACCAGAGTCCCAAGCTAGAGTTGTCTCTACCTGTCATTCCTTCAGCGAGAAAAATGAAATCATCTAGTTTTCAGCTGCAAACTAGATTGCTGGCCTTTTTTGCTCAAAAGTAGTTGCTTGGTCATACAAATGTTGACATACCAAGTTGCATTGCTGAGTCAAAAAAGAGTGAGAATATTTCTGGATGGCTAAAGCCAAGACAGTGGAGAGAGATAAAACCGTTATACAGAAGGAAAATACAAATCACTTAGTGTTGCACACACGACTGAGAGGGAACAAAAATCATCTCTCCGAGTTCCTCTGAAAACCCTAAATCAGTTTTTAGCTTGTGTGTGCTCCTAAACACTTGCAGAAGTCCTAGATTGTTTGTGTTGGGATTTCTTTTTGTTTTAATTTTTCTTCATAGAATCATAGAATAGTTTGGATTGGAAGGGACCTTTAAAGGTCATCTAGTCCAACTGTCCTGCCATGGGTGGGGACATCTTCAACTAGATCAGGTTGCTCAGAGCCCCATCCAACCTGACCTGGAATGTTTCCAGGGAGGGGGCATCTACCACCTCTCTGGGCAACCTGTGCCAGTGTCTCACCACCCTCATTGTAAAAAATTCTTCCTTATATCTGGTCTAAATTTACCCTCGTCTAATTTAAAACCGTTCCCCTTGTCCTGTCGCAACAGGCCCTGCTAAAAAGTCTCCCCATCTTTCTAATAAGTCCCCTTTAAGTACTGGAAGGCCGCAATAAGGTCTCCCCGAAGCCTTCTCCTCTCCAGGCTGAACAACCCCAGCTCTCTCAGCCTTTCTTCACAGGAGAGGCGTTCCACCCCCTGATCATTTTCGTGGCCTCCTCTGGACCCGCTCCAACAGGTCCATGTCTTTCCTGTGCTTCGGGCTCCAGGGCTGGACGCAGCACTGCAGGGGGGGTCTCACCAGAGCAGAGCAGAGGGGCAGAATCCCCTCCCTCGACCTGCTGGCCACGCTGCTTGTGATGCAGCCCAGGATACGGTTGGCTGTCTGGGCTGCGAGGGCGCGTTGTTGGTTCATGTCCAGCTTTTCATTGCCCAGTACCCCCAAGTCCTTCTCGGCAGGGCTGCTCTCAATCCCTTCATCCCCCAGCCTGTCTCGATACCGGGGGTTGCCGGTAATTCTTTATAAGAATTAAGAATGTTATGATGATTTATTAAGGTTTTCCAGCAATTTCCTATTTGAATATAACATTAAAAATAACATAGAGACCACACCACAACAACTTCACAAAAATAGTTTTGCCTATTAGAGAATCCAAACCATTTTCCTTATAGCCTTCTTTCTTTAGGTGTTCAAGTGTCTTCACTGAAGCCAGTGCTTCATGTAATAGCAAAGTGTTAGTTCTTTACATTAAAATTTGTGTAGGTAAAATTTCTTGGCTTAAAGTAAAAAAATAAACATAAGCGTCAGTGATCCTGGCATGTGAATATGAGCTCTTACAGCACTGTCCCCTTTGATGTGTCCAAATCAGTAACAGAGGTTGAAAGAGTTTAGATTTATTCCTGAAAGTCAGTCTTGCAAGCCCCAAAAGTGCTCAGGTTGTTCCATACTATTTATCGTGCATCTCCTTTAATACTCTTTGAAGCCGAATGTTTTTAGCGTTATGGAGTGCTGCACGGTATCAAGTGACCTACTAAGAGGGACCCAGCTGTGTTCAGGCCCAAAGATCTAGTCTTGGCATTGCAGCATTTCTGCCTTGTATGTTTGAGGTGTTGCTCATACTTTACTTTTAATTAATACTTTGGTGGCCATGTTCGTTTCTACTCCACCCATCACACCCACAGACTTCAAAGGACTTGTACCAGCATAACCTCAGTATTTATTTTATTTTATTACTAGTGTGATTTCCTAAGGAAACAAGGCTTGGAGAGATTGATTGTGTTTGTCTGGTTTTCTGCCCATCACCCTAATCCTCCTCATTTCTAAAACCATTTCAGCCAAGCTCAAGAGTATCGGCAGTCCCAAAGATGTGTTCCTACACATTTCATGAAAATTGAAAAACATACCCAGAAAGATACCCAACTAATAGTCCACTGAGGGATAGTGCACAGCCTGAGCTCAGCTATAGATAGGAGAATCTGTAAAGGGGAGGAAGACGCAAGGAAATGTCCCACGTGCTGGGAAGGCTTCTGCTGGAATTTCAACCTTACTGGACCCCAGAAAATCTAACCATGAGACACGAATCTTTAGGATACCAGGCTTTGTTAGTTCTTCTGGGGAGCTATTTCCACTAGCTATGTCATTGCAATCTCCGGCAGGCCCGCTCGTGGCCAGAATGCTGTTATGGTGGGGATTGTATATAGAATAAACAAACCTTTCACACAAGGAGTGGGCAGGTAAATTCCATTAGCTCTTGATCAAAACACTTACTGTGTGTTCTAAAAATGCCTCAGATGTCTACCAACCAGCTGTCATCCTTCGAAGTACACAGGGTTTAAGTATTTTAATATATATGAGTGGACAGATGGTCACTTAACGTAGTATATTAATGGAATGGGCAGAGCTGTGCTGCCACTGGCTTTCAGTTTAGTAGAATTGCAGCGTTTGTAAGCTGCAGGTGTTCGGAGGCAAGTAATTTGCAGCCAGCTCAAATTACTTAGGGTACATGACAGAGCAAATTATTTAGGTAATGAAGCTGAAAATGCAGGAAGATTAGAATATTATATAGTAAAATCATTCCTTGTTAATTCAGTTTGTGATCAGATATTATGTTGCTTTAAATACCACATTACATGCAGTATCCTTGTTTGAGTCAATGAATATGTATGAATATGTCAGTGAATATGTATGCCTCCTAATTTAATCAATATACTTACAAACAGCACTAGCAGTGATGTCTGGCACAAACTGCATCGCTTTAGAAGCAGGTTAGCCCAGTTTGTATATGTATCATATATATTTCAAAGCCCTTCTGAATTAGCTGTAAAATTGTACATACCCTGTGAAGTGGGGGATAGGTGAGCCACATTCAGGGAAAGGAATTTAAACCTTTCTTGCAGTCAAGGAAGGGATAACTTCTTAAACAGTACCCTGAGACCCAGGAGATCCCAGCTGCAGTCCTGGCTGTTGTAGGTACCCCACATCTAGCCTGGAGGAAAGTCCTCAGTTCAGCTAGCAATTTTGGTTAGGGTGCTTTCCCCAGAAAGCCAGTGGATCGGAGAAGGATGCTTAGTGCCCGCAGAGGTTTTAAGAAGTAGAGATCGGTCTGGCAGACTAACCAGTATGTGCTTAAGTCCATCTTTACTGAGTAAAAAAGGAATGTGTATTCCTGGAATTTCCTGATACTGCTGCCTTGAGAGCTGAAGGGAGCTGTTATAGGGAACTCCATAGAAATGCTCTTATCTCAATGGTGCCTGCGTACACAGGCGATTGGGACCCTATGTACCACGGGAGGGGAAGGGAGCACTTCCTACACAGGTTTTCCTTTCCAGAAAATACAAATTTTTTCAATTCAGAAATAGTAAGAGGCAGTAGGATTCACATGACTTTCACCTTCTAAAAGTTAGGCTTGTAATTAAGGCATCGTTAAACTCCTTCTCTGGTGAGTGAAGAGGAGGCATCGCCACTCAGGGGTTCATCTCGCTTGTCTTCAATGAGATGAATCATGCCTCTTCTCCCTTTTTCCTTCTCGCTTTCTCTTTCTCCCTCCCTTTCTTTTTCTCCCTCTTTCTTCCTCTCTTCGTCATCACTCTAGAAGCAGACAAGACAGTTAACTTCAGCTAATTACCCAACTTTCAAGATAGCTCAGGTCAGCTAGGTGAATCTCACCTAAAAGGCAGGAATGGGGACCAATTTTTGCTTCCATTGAAGAGCCTTTCCCAAGATACCAAATCTGAGGCTTCATACTTGTTGCGAATTGGAAAAAATAACGTGATCTCAGTGAATGTACAATTTTAAAATAACAGTTTGAAAGCAGAAGGAGGAATGGGAAAATCCTTTTTCTACCTTAAGACAATTAATTCACTAGAAACAAACACTTCATTCAGACACAGTAATGGGGAGGAAAAAACTTCTGTCTTTGGAAAATAATTTTTTCTTTTGAAGAACGTTTTCTTCGGGGTGGGCTGGTAATACGCTTTCCTGTGTTGAGGCTCAGTGTGTTTCTACGTAAACGGCAGAACTGGGGAAAAAGACACCCCGTGCTTTACTTGGCGATTCGGGCTCTTGTCCTGATTGGAGTCTGCCCAAGGAGTTAGAAAGGAAGAAACTAAAGATTGTGATGAGCTTGTACAGAGCATTTCCGTACAAATGCAGAATTAGATTTCTTTCCTCCTCTACTGCTCAAACCAGACAAGGAATAAAGCAGCATTTCACGATGCGGGAATTAATAAAGAGGGAGAGGCTGTCTAGAGGGGTTGGTTGGGGGAGGGAGCTTGAAAAAGGCCGGCAAGGCCAGTGAAACTGTTCCAGATTTGGGGAAAGAAGTGAAGCCTGGAGTAGGAGGGAATAAGGCATGTTCTTCTGTTCCGGATGCCAACAAAAGATGTCGTTTAGTGCTCGCTCTGGTTGTCTGGTAGGCATGTGCACTAGGAATTAGGTGGAGGCAATCATGTAATTTAAGCATACCAGAGCTACTTCAGACAATTGCCAAGTGAAGACACAGTGGATGGAGGAAGAAGAAAGGTTCAAGGGAAAAACACAGGCTTTTTTCTCCCTGTAATACTTGGGCTCAAGTTCCTGTTCTGACTGATTTTGAGCAAATCAAAGAGTCTGCACTCAATTTTCCTGCCGTAAAATGAAGATCATATGACGTTAGAGCAGAAGGAAGATTACCAGACATTCCAGTGATAGGATTAGTTACATGTTAAAGTCACAGATACCGCGAGATCTTAGTGGATGTCAGATGCCCTTTCCTATGGAGATGAGTTTGCCTTGTGTTTGACATCAGTTCATAATGATTAATACCTCCGGCCCTTAATGGTCACTTTTCTCTCTCAGGAGCCGTTTCTGTAGCAACTTTGTTTGATACTTATGGTGGTCTCTGTGCTTGAGCTTGCATTTGTTGCTCTTAGTGGTTTGTTTGTGCTTTTATTCCTATTCCTTGCTGCCTTTGGCACAGGACAGCCTTGGTAGTATTATGGAGCACTGTTATTTCAGGGTGTGAAAGATTCTTGGGCCTTTAATCGGGGAATACAAACTACATCTGTCACCTGGCTATCTGTAGCGGTTTCTAAGCAACCACACGAGTTTATTTTTTCCTGCAATTCATATTTAAGAAATAATTTGCTCATGCATGAACCAGAATCAGCCTGAGCACCACCCCAGGAGACAGAAATTGTAAACTGTAATTTAGGCTAATTCTAGTCTAAAGCATGAATTAGAGTATTTTATATAATCTTGGAAAATATGCCATATAAATATATGCAAGCATAGAACAGGTACAATTAATGTGAGCACAGTAGGAAGCTTTAAGTAACTCTGGGAATGTGAGAAACCAAGTTGGAACATATTCTTGACATGTAAAAATATTTCCCACCTGCCTTGTTTGCATAAGAACAAGGTTTTAGCAAGTACATATTTGCATGTCAAAGTTAAAAGTGGGGAAAATATTTTCACCCTTGTAAGAAAAATGCATATTCTTGGCACAGGCAATTTGCATTAAGTAAGTTTAAAGTATCTAAGTCCTTTCATGGTGTATGGAAAGTGTATGAACTTGTGACAGGGATTCCATTTCAATGAGTTGATTTGCAAAGGCAACCACGTGGAACAGTAATTGATCTGGTGTCTTTCCATGCATTAATTTGTAATACAATTGGTTGTGGCAGTCCCAGCGATTTATGCTTCTGAGTTTCATCCCACTGTCCCGTATCTCAGAGTGAAACGGTAAGTTGAAGTTTTAAATGCTGCGTGCTTAATTGAAAGTAAGTACCTTGAAGATGTAGTAAATTCGAGGAAATCTGAAATTCTAAAATTATACCTGATTTGGTGCCGCTGCTAATACACACAATGGTCGGCAAATGCTGGCACAGCTGGAGCCTGTGAATCTGTGGAGATTCTCTTTTAACAGTAAAGCACTCTGGAAAATGCATTTGGGAGTAATTATGGCACCTTTCAGACTATTAGTAACCTAGCTTTAGGCCATCACTTTGAAGGCATGTTACATTCCTTCAGAAACACTCTGCAAATGTCCTGTTGCTTAAGAAATAGGGATTGCATAGACAGGCTTCATGGGTGATTTAACTAATGTGCTGGAGATTGTAGATAAACAAGATCCAATTATATCGTACCTATTCAAAATAAGGCAGTAATTATGTATATAAAAGTGAAATGTAGAAAATACATTGCCATGTAGCTGTTGAGATAAGCCTTGTCACTACCCTGCCAAAGGAGTTGGAGAAGGCTGCTGATTCACTGTAGCAGAGTAGAAAAATAATCATATAGTAAAAAGGCACAACTGGGAATCGGTAGGTCTATTCCAGAATTTGCCCACAGGATCGCTCTCTGAATTTGAACTGCACATTATACAAATTTTGAGTTTCTGTGAATTTCATTCTGTTGTTCAATTTGTTGATGTAAAATGGGGTAAAGTGCCACTCTTTCTGCTGAAGCTTTGTTCGTAAACATACGATGCTCTAGTAATAATTAATGTTACACATTAATAAAAGAGCATACAATTTATTTTTCCCTTTTATTAGTTCACTTCCTGCTCCATTGTGTTTAATGTGTTAGCTGAGAGCAAAGTGAAATTAAAACAGTTTTTGGAGGACTGCAGGGAAGAAGTATTTCCTTCTTCCTTAAGTGTCCTAATCAGACTTTTTAATTTCAGCCTATCGTTTTGTTGCTGCAAGGAAGGTAGGGGATTAAAGGTCACGAATGCAAAGATCCCGATGATGGAAGCAGATGCAAGTGGTGTCCTGCTGTATGGAAACATTTTGAAAGCTGCTGATACGTAACTGTCAGGAAAAGAGCAATGTAGTCCCGTAGCTGCTGGGCACTGCTTTCCTCAGCAGAGCGTTCTAGCTGCTCTTAGGTTCTCGGAGCAAATGGGTGCTCTTTGGGTACTACTCAGCTGCTCCAATCATTGCATTTGATGTCTGGAGAATATTTTGAAGGAGTATTTTAGCACAGTCAGTGCGGTGCTAAAAGTCTTCTGGTCTTCTAGTTTATAGTTATCTTATAGTTTTGGCCTGATCCTGAGCTATGATGTTGGGCTGCAATGAAATGGAGCACATGGTAGCATTGGGAGATGCTTCTTGTTTAATAATAAGTTAGGGATTTAATGGCATGTAAAATCCAACATTTCTAAGAGTGGACATGACTTTTTGAAAACACTGTTAAGCGTACAACTGAAGTTAAGCTACTGCATTGTAAGACAGTATTAGATGCGATTTTATGTGTTGCCACAGTCTGGATAGCCATAAACTGGATGAAATAAAAGCGCTCTGAAACAGCTGGGCATCTTGTGAATGGATTTCAGTTCCTCACAGGAGATTAACAGCATTTCTGGTTGTTAATATATCACAGTTAAAGACATAGCAAGAGTTGCATTTTTGCTTCTGTTCGGACTAAGCCGGTTCAGGAAAACTGATGTAGCCTGATCCTGACACCACTGCGGCAGAGAAAGTGCTTTCTTTGGATTTTTTGGTTATCTGCCTAATGCATACAGTCTGTGTTTGTGTGAGCACATGCAAGCATGTATAAAATGTGGACTGCTGGTCTTTGATACTGTAAAGCACTGCCTCAGCACGGTCCTATCCGAAAAGACTTGCTAGCAAAATGACTGCAGCTATATACTCCAAAAGCAGTTGAAGAGGTATAGCTGAGTATACAGGATTCCCTTCTTAAATCCATGTATTCAGATGGGAAGGTGCTGTGATTTAGAGGTGGATGCAGAGAGTTTTGTCACACACTAAACTGAATTCAGTAGGTATGTTTCATATGTATGAAGTTCTATTTTAAACGTCAGGGCTTTCATATCACATAACTCTATGGCATTTTCCAGACTGCACCAACTCCTTTGTTTTTGTAAGTTGACTAGAATACCACTGTATTTTCCTCCCTCGTTTGTTTTGTGGTAGCTAATACGCAAATATGTACTGATAAATCACTTTCAATTCAGATATGTGAATTCTGGATTTCTCGTGTAAAATGTAGTTGCTATTTACCTTGTTACTTCTCTTTCGGATTGGCCAGTCATGTGAACTGGATGGCATGATGGTGACCCCTCTGGTAAAGGTGTTGCGTTCATTTTCAGGCAGGGCAAACTTTAAAATTACCTTTTATGATCTCAGGAATAAGATTGGAAGAAACCTTTCTGGTGTCATCTTAGCTCTTTGGCCAAAATGTGAACTCTCCTATTCTTTTTGGCTTTGAAATGCTGATTCTAGCCTTCTTGTGGGTTCTTAAACACGTTCTCAAATGACCCATTTTAATAACCCAAAAGCTATTATATAACGAGCAGCCATAATTTAGTCCAAAGCTCTAGGGGACCCTTGCAGTTCAGCAATGAATAGTTAATGCAGTATAATGTTTAGCAGGTTATTAGTTTTCACTGTACAAATGCTGATCAGGGAATGCTTTTATAAGGTGTTTAAAAGAAAATGTAATTAACTGGTTGCGTGCTTCTGTTGCAGCTCAAATTGAAATTATTCCATGCAAGATCTGTGGAGACAAATCGTCAGGAATCCATTATGGTGTCATTACATGTGAAGGCTGCAAGGTAAGCTTCTAAAATATTAAGTCTTAAAACAGCATTTAGCCTTTTGATAGTGATTATTTTCCTTCCTTTTTTAAAGAGCAAGCATTGCACCAAAGTTGGATCGATGGATTCCATTTCAAAGAATATGAAATCAATTGGGGATTCTGAAGTACTGGTTTTATTTGGGTTTTAAATAGGGCATTTTTGTCACACACACACATACACACACACATTTCAGGACAAGCTTCAAAAATCATGCATTTGGCTGCGTGTGCCATAAACTGTCTCTCTGTGAATAAGCAGAAGAGGTACAGAAAAATGATCCACTGCTAGCATACCACAAAGAATCTGTTCTGTGGATTCACTTGAAAGGGAGATTGTGGCTTTCTTGAATCTCCCTCTCCATTTTTGCTTTGTAAATTGCTAAGAAGCTGTGTTGAAATACATGAGAGCTCTCTGACTTCTCAGTTTTCTTTTGTAATCTGCTACAGTTACAAATCTATTCTGTTTGGTATGGAGGATGATGTTGCACAAGTAGCACATGCTACTGGTGTTGAGCATACTCAAGTCTTCCTGGAAGCAGTGCCTATTCCTTGCAATGCAACCATTGCTGTGTAAGGTTTAGGCTTTGGATTTTTTCCTGGATTTGTACCTTCAGTAACTCTAGTGAACAAGGGTTACACTAGAAGTATTTATATTTTGTTTAGTTTGTCTCTCACAACCAAGAATTAAATCGGACAATGCTAACACTAGGCCAGAGCGCTGTAAAGCTAATCACTCCTTTTTGTCACTAGTACAGAATTACAGCACTAGCTTGGGAATGACACAGTGTGCACAGCTGTGCTTAGCTTGTTGCTTTCTTCATGTACGTGTTGCAATCCCATGCTGAGAGGTTTTCCACTGTTAATCTACACTTTCGGTGTGAAGAATTTACATTTATGACAGTTTTTAGCCTGCTCTCCTGACATGCTTGATACTGCCACCCGTCTTCAAAAACTTCCTTGGTTTCACATTGTAGAGATTTCTTCTGCGTTTTTCCAAAGAAGACTTTTGTGTTTTCATTAACGTGTTCTCTCAGTCTCACGGAGGTATTGGTAAGAAGGAAGGAAAAAAAAAAAAATCTAAGAATGTTAGAATCATACGGGACAGCACCTTCTGCCCTTTGTACCTGCTATTGCTATGGAAAATGCTAGTAGTGCACTAAAAATGCATTGATAATAAAGTGGTTACTTTTTTCAGCTTTATGTGGTTGAGCAGCACTTACCAAATTTCAGATGTGTGAAGTGGCAGACATTTGCAGTGAAAATTCTGCTGTATGACTATCTTGTCAATGAGTATCGAGTTATGTTCAAGGTCCAAGACCTCTTTAATCCTTAAATGGTCTGGGACCAGTATACCTGAGAGAGTGCCTCAAGATCCATGATGAACATTGTTGTCAACAGACTGAGATTAGCATAATGCTAACGCTCGTCTGTGCAGAAAACAGGCCTTTTTCAACGTGGCTTGTTGCAGAACAGGAACAGGCTGCCAAAGGAAAGGAAGGCTGCCAGCCGTATTATCTTTTGCTTCATCTTCATGCAGGTCTTTGGCCCTGCCTTCTCCAAAGTCCTGTATGTGAGAAAAGTCCCCACCAAAAGCAGCGGGAAGGCTGCATGCAGAAGGAAGCAACAGAGCGCACCATACTCACAGTCACATTAGTACGTAGCTGGTAGGCAGTTAGCTCTGCGGATAAGAGACAGACGAATCCATCGAGCATTCCTCCATCAGAGTGACTGTACTTTCCCAGTAAATGCAAACATGAGTTATTAGGAGAAGAGTCCTTTGTGTATGTCCAGTAGTCAGAACAACAGACGCTACCTTGATAGTGAGAAATGCGTGTGCAGTTCCTTACGTTTTCGAACAAATGGTTTTCCTTCGAATTTTGTATAAATTGAGTTCTCTGGCAGCTCTGTGCAATCCTCTGTCTGCTTCTGAGAATCCCACCAGAACAGTCAGCTGGTGGGAAAGGGCAGAAGGGAAGGCAAGCAGGCAAGTATGCTCAGTACACTGAAGCCCACTTGAACCTTGAAAGCAGAGTGTGCATGAATAAGTAAGACAGTGGCCCAATGAATGAAGCTAGGCGTTTTCTCCTTCTCTTGGAGTAGCAGAATAAAGTTTTCTAGCCATACAATTCCAGGCAGAATTTTAAAGCCAATGAATATCAACTTAGTTAACTAAGTTATTTCCCTTTCAGGAGGGAAATAACTCTGAAGCTCACTTTAATGCCAGAGCCCAGATGACCTGCAAGAAGTGACAGATAGGGGAGTGCTAGTGGGCACAAGTCACAGGAAGAGTTTAAATGATCACGGCCTAGACAGCATTTAAAATGCCCTACTGTAGCAGATGGATTTTGTTTGTGCTACGCTCTTTCACAGTAATGTCAACAAAGTCTCACCCAACAGAACTATTTTGGCTGGCAAAAAAGTTGGCATAGCTTGGCTTCTGCCAAATTAGCCAGGTGTGTATTGGTATGTTTTTTTTCCCAGCTTTTCTGTGGCTATGATCTCTGCAGGTTTGAGCATGCTTACATTGCTCTTCATGTTATGCTAAACCTTCTTTTGTAAAAAGTATGTTGCTATGAAGACCTAGTTCCCAGTCCTGCGCTCTGATTCCTGGAGCCGATCTCCTGCACCAACAGACAGTCCCAGAGAAGTCAGTGAGGTTCTGCACAGGTGCTACAAACCCATCCACGTGCATCAGATTGCAGGATCAGGAGTGAACAGATGTGCTGCTGCCCTCTCAAGCCAGGCCTGTCAAGAATGATCTACAGGCAGCAGCAGCAGCAGCAGCAGCAAAGTGGGATGTTTTCAGCTCTTACTGTTTTTTGTTCCAGTTTGGTGTGAACTTTAATGTTACTTAATAATAATGTTAACTTAAGTGTTATTGTGTAAATACTAATAACCACCAGAAATATAATTTATTTAAAACCTAAAGTGAAGTTTTAGTTGCCAAGATGTACTTTGCAATCTTAATCACAGACAAGCTCTTGTCAAACTGACTTTTGCTGATCCTGTTGCTCTTCTACAGGTTTGTGACCTTTGCATTTCACGTAATTGAAAGTTTTCTGACCAGTTTTTGTTGTTATATTGCATTTCACATAACCAGAATTGAAGATTTGTAATGAAGCCAGTAAGTGTTTCTTGAGAAGTTTTCATTTCCTACCTTGCTGTGATGTTACTGGCTGTTTTTATGAAGTTAGTGGCTGTGGTCAACAAACATCATTGAGTACTCCCATCCCATCAACCTGTTTAGCTGAATTTGAATCTGCCTTTAAAAAAATAAAATTTAACATCTCCTTCTCTTTCCCCCTCCTAGTGAAAAAATTTTTAGCCAGGTTCTGTTCTATACTTTATCTAGGTGGGGCTCCTGTGGCTTATTATAAATAAAATAAATTTTAAAAGAGAGGGTTTTTTTCTATCTGACCATTGCTGATCCCCAGTATACAACATATAATGGGGGAAAAGGGAAGATGAGATTAATCATATAAGACTTCTACTCAGAAGCATGGTGAAGAATGACACAAAGACTGTACCACGACTCAGAAGTAAAAGTTTATTCTCCTGTGTAAGATTGGAAATACTACTATTGTAGTAGCACTACTGAAAAAACTAGTAGCCCTACTGGAGCACTTCCTCAACCATTAGTTGTGGGAACCCGTTAACAACTTTTGCTCTATATTAGGGACCATGCTGAGAAAGGAGACTGGTTTGTACACATCTATATTCTTTTCTCATAGCTGAAAGATGAATCCAGTTCAGCATTGTCAGAAAATACCTGAATGCTTCAAAAGGACATAGCAAAGCATTTAGTTTGAAATGAAGTTTTTGTTAATGAACTATGTCTTTTAATTTGCAGATGCAGTTACTTGCTTTTGCTGTCAGTAGTGTCAGTTCATGTTCAACTGACTCACAAATGCATTAGTGGGATCCACTTCTTTACCTGACTGTACGCAGTTGGTCTCATAAAGCCATCCAGGCGGGGCATTTCTCATATTTTCAAAGGTTTACAGTTACTGGTTTTTGTCTCTTGTGTCTTTTCAGACCAAAGATAGTCTTGTTCACTGTAACTACAAGGAATGTCCGTGTTTGTTACTTCAGAAAACAATACCTGGTGTATTGTCACTTCCCATCTTGCATTACTTTTGTTCATTCATTTCATTCATTCACTTTCTTTACTAGCCAATTTTTCATTACTCAACTGAACATGGAGTGTCATATTGGCATTGCAAACATTTACCTCGAATTCATGCTTTTGAAGTTTTTCTTTTTTTAATTTTTTGCCTAGCCAATTTCAAGCAAAAGATGTTAGAAAAGAGATGAGCCATGTTACAGAAAGGGCTAGTCAGAAGCCTTGTATAACCCGATAAACACAATCTCACTCCTGTCTTTATTACATATGTAAAACTGAACATTTTTTCTCTGTTTTCAGTGGCACTATAACTTCGTTATCAAATACTTTATTAACAAAGTTTATTAAACAATACTGTCACAGCACTCTCCTCCCTTTACAACTAAAATATGTGCTCATTGTCATAAAAGGGTTAAAAATCCAGTTAGAATGTTCACCTGTCTTTCATATGACAGTGTATTTTTCTGCTGTTTCTTTGAAGAAGATTTGTGATATTTGCTTTAGAAAACAGTAAAAGAATGAACCCCCCCCAACTAATTGTTAATTGCTCAGAATATTGCAAAACTTAATGATACGTGGAAGTCTTTAAGTATTAGCCATAAATCATGGGATTATGAATAAGCCTTTGTTGTCACAGGCTTGCATACAGTCATTCCAAAACGTCTGCCATTAGGATGCAGCAAGGCAGCTGTCAGCTGTTTTCTTGTAATTAAACAGCCAATGAGCAGCTAATTAAGACATATGTGTATACAGAAGTGGAAGTGGGTATGTTAATGAACTGTAGGAATCAATTCATTAAATGAAAATTTGTCAAAAGACCAAACATGAGATCAGCATTTCAGCCTGTGCCGCAGTGGAGAGGAGTCTGTGCTGTGCCATTTGGGACGTCAGGGAAGCACAACTGGCTTTTCCCCTGCTAAGGAGCAAGCTTAGACAGCGACGTCTGTAATACCGAGCCACTGAGCAGTGAAGTTATTGAAACTATTAATAGACTTTGCGAAAACTGCTATTTACATTTCAAAGTTCTTTTTTAACAAGTTGTTATTCAAACTGATTTGCAGATGAAAAGTTCTTGCGCCCTTTTTTCCCAAACTTGATTTCTTGGCAGCATATGAAAAACCATATATTGTGTTGTATATAAATAGGAGTCTGAAATGCAGAGATGAAGCTATGGCTTGTAAGCTGCTCTGCTCTTTTTCTGGCACTGTGTTAATACATCTACATAAAAAGGGAGACATGCAAAGCTCAATGACGCCTCGTCGAAATCAGCTGGATCTTTATACGGACATCAGGAGGCGGCGCTCCATGCACTCCCAGGAGCGCCTCTCTACCAGAGGCCTTGGTTCAGACCGTGCCATCGGTCAGAGTGGTGTAACATGGGGGTGTTTTTTAGTCCAGGAGTAGTTTTGTTCGTGTGTTTGATCAAGAGGGGTCCACTCTGCCTGTGGCCCATTAGGCAATCGTCTGAATGTGAAATAATGGTTGTGAACATGCATGCAATTAAGAGCATGTGGCCTGGGCTGGTTTGCATAATGCTTGAGTGTATACACGTGTACCATGCATGCATCCAGCTCCTCCTTCCTGGTGGAAAAATTATAGCTAGCTCTGTGCCTCTGGCAAAAGAGAGGAAATAGAACAACAGAATATAGCATCTCTTCTTCTAATAAAAGGGGAAAAAAACAACCTAGGAAAAAACTATATTTACTTACAGAAGGCTCCTGTAATAGGGTCTTCCCCACATCTTATAATGATACGAGAGCCCAAGGACCACCAAAAGATTAGAAAACTCACAAATAAATGACAACAATGTAGAAGAATTTTGAGAGTAAAAACCCTCAGTTTAACTTCATTGTCAATTCAATCCCAAATCTCAAATATGTCTATTTCTGAGCTCTGGACAAGTTTAGATTCATTTCTGAAGTTTGAGGCAAGGTTTTTTTTTTGCTTTAGCTACTGCTGATGTTTTCAACGTGCCCACATAACATTGTAGGGTTTGTTTTTAAAAGCACTCCACTACATCTCTGATTTGTAAAGTGCAAGTGCTTTTAAAGGCCCCAGTTTCAGGCAGCTCTGCTCTATTGAAAATTTAGCTTCAAGCTGTAACTTAGCTGATATATTGTACACTAAAATGTATTGAGCAGCTCTGTCTCTAGGGAAAATCTGGAAGAGCAAACAGCCCAGTATTTTCTCCATTATAATACTAAAAATAATCCTCAGCTTGACAAGAATATTCTTAATAAAGAGAAATATGCCAAACTGGCAATACAGACTCAGTATACATCCCAGCTAAAGGAGAATGTATAGATCTTTGAGGTTATTGGGCCAGGTTCATTATATATATTGATTAAGCTGACTTTCAGGATCTCAGTGGTGGCGGAAGATTTCATACAGTTTGTATGTGAGCACCTCATTCAGTGCCACAGTTAAAGTGTTTGGAGAACTGAAATTTTAAGGGACTGATAATGCAGAGATGCAGAACCTTGATCAGTAAGTCACCGGTCAGGTCAATACCCAATCCTGTTTTTCTAGTGAATCGCATTGCACTTGCATGTGTACTTCCACTGGAGTGACAGGCTCCAGTAAGGGTGCTAACAGAACTGGAAATTAAGCTGCCTACTTACCTAAGAGTTGGTTCCTCCAGAGGGATCAGTCACGATGTCAGATGTCAGAAATTTCCATGGTATTTCAGGTTTTCTTCAGGGTGAAATGCACTCGATCAGAGGTCAATATGTGCAATACTTTCTGTCTCAGTGACGATCATCTCACTATTGACAAACATTAAAACACAGTTGAAAGTTCAATCATATAGAAACAAAGACGAGAATAAATGGGTGAGAAACAGTGTACAGGAAAACAGGATTAAAGCCAGGCATCTTCAGTTTCCTCCTTTTTTTTAATACTCCATGTTTCCCCATTAAAGCTTTAATAAAAGGGGCATAATTGACAAAGGCTTGTGCCTTCCTCATAAGATGGAGCAGGGGGCTTTATCTCAGTATTTTGTCATGTTCTGTCTGCAGGAAGTTTGCTGGGAAGTCTCCTGCTTGTTATGCAGAAGTCCTTCCTGTTGTTTATTTCACCAGGTGTCTGGGCAGAGTGTGCATGTGCCGAGGGACTCCAGAATGTGGCCTTCGAATAAATAAAAAATTGGTAAAAGTCCAACTTTAATTAAAAGGTGCCGAGCCTTTCTGAGGAAGTATTTTCTTTGCAGCGCTGTTAATTAATCCATTATGTGGCAACATAAAACTAAAATCCTGTGCTCACTGATCTCAAATGCCTCTTTAGAATGACTACATCTTCGCAGAATCCTTGTGAAGTAGGTATTACACACGCACCAGCGTATGTTTGGACAGTCTGTGGCAAAAAGATGAAATGAACTTCAAAGCAAACAGCTGGCGTAGTGGTTAATAATATGCACCATTCTGATGGAGGGAACTAAGCTGTAACTACTGTGTAACCTTCCAGCGCTAACTTTCTTTGGAGATGGGTCTACCCACTGCAGTTGACTCAGGAAAGAGATAATACAGAAAATCTGTTTCGGCTCCCTCCCTCCTTAAAAATCTAAATCCTGCGCCGAGTTGAAGAAAACCTCAGTTGTCAGCATCAAACTAATTAAGAAAAAATATTTTTAAAAAATTGTTCGTTGCAGAAGGAACTGCTCAGCATCATGCTCTGTATTTTTAAACACATACATACATTGGTGAGGCTGAATATCAGAGCCCGCTGTTGTCATCTCCAAAGAGCAGAACAGGGTAGCAGCTGCTGAATTAACTAGCTGTTGAATCCTCCCTATTTTGGAGATCTATGCTGACCCAGGAAAGATGGGAAATCAAGGAAGTCTAGGTCTATAATTAGTTTTAGCTCATTTGGAAAGAATCAGTGTACCATATATAATATGGAATCTGTAAAATAGTGAAAAAATGTGTAATTCCTTTATGTGTCATAACATTTTTTTATGAACTGTTTCCTTCTAGTTACTGGTTTTTGTTTGTTTCTAGGAGAGGGAAAAAACCAACCTCTTAACTTCCTTTAGTTGACTATAGTGCACTTGAACTTCATTTTCTATTAGGTATGCTACCTTTCAGAGTCTTTATTTGCTCCGCCAGTTAACAGCTTCTTGATTTGTATTTTGCAATTCTATTACAGGGCTTTTTCAGGAGGAGTCAGCAAAGCAATGCTACGTACTCCTGTCCTCGTCAGAAGAACTGTTTGATTGACCGAACTAGTAGAAACCGCTGCCAACACTGTCGATTACAGAAATGCCTTGCTGTGGGGATGTCTCGAGATGGTGAGCTCTGCTAACATACAGCTTAATTGCAAAAAGTAAAATAATGCTCAGTATACTGTGTGTTCAACTAAAACAACATAGGATTTAAGTTAATTGTGCATCGGGCTGATAGTTGAGATCATCAAGTGGTTTTTATATGTTGTTATATATTCACATAAATATATATATAAAAATCAGGGCATGTATGAAGTTCTTGGATTTGTTTTTTTTCCTACTCATCTATTATAGTTCCCAGTTAAGAGCTTTGCCTCTGGTCACTTCTTGAAGAGGCAGTTTTTAGTCTAATGTTAATACTTTCTCTGTGCGTCCCATTCCAATTTAAGTGACATACCACAGTTGCAAGTAACACTGATTGCCATATTGGTACAGATCAGAACTCTTTCAAATATATAGAGAAGTTTAAACATGTGTATCGTGAATAATGGAAAAAATGCAAAGAGAAGATAGTGCAATGTTTTTTTAAAGATAGGATTCTGAAGAAAATGTTTTCCAGTGCTGTTAATATTAAGCTCAAAATTACACCTAATGACGAAAACCCACCTCTGTAAAATGGAAGCTTATGTAACTCAATTAGAACTGGATTTGCAGCTGATATTTGCACACCTCGCTTCCCCAGTTTGAAGATCTGACTCAGTTGTTTCCCCTGCAATAGTGACAGCAACACTACATGTTCTACAAATACATAAGCATTACTCTCTGTACATGAGGCCTGATTAAGATCATTTTCAGATTACGTTTACTTCTTGAATTACAACGTCTTAATTTTTTTTATTGGGCATGAAACTAAAAACCTGAAACGGTTGATCATGTAATGACTAGTCCCTCTGACACGTTTGCTTTCCTGTAGAAAAGTACAAGGTGGTGGTCATCTTCCTAAGCGATGAGGCCTTTAGAGCTGATACAGGTCCCGGAAATCACGTACCATGTTCTTAGGAATTCCCTGGATGTGCCCAACCAGTTGCTTCTGGCTTACGCTTAATAGTAATACTTCTCAAAGTAGTAGTAATTTTGTGGAGAGTTATACACATGCACGTGTGCACACACACACACACACACGTATAGTTTTAACAATAATTCACCAGGTAGACGTTTTTGCTTGTCACAGTAAGCTGCACTGAAAGCAGGTTCTGTGGTTCTTCCCATGTGCTTCGGTCCTAATACCAATAAAGCTTGCTTTTGATACTCTCTGAGATAGACCCCACATGTTTATACCTGACTCTAGGTTCACTCTGTAGTACGAATATACAGCTAGTAGGAATTGGACAGTTCATCTCAGGCCAGCATATTCTGGTTTAGCTTCTACTTTTCCAGGTAGGATTTGAATGCTGAAGAGACGCATCTGTCGACTCTGGTGGATATATAAGAGAAAATCTTTTCAGTATTGAAGTGGGAGGTTAAGCTAAAACAGTGACTTCTAATGGTCCATTTAAGTAGCATGTTAAAATGGTCTTTCAAAGAGTAGATGCTGCAGCTGTGTTACCTCTAACTGACAGAAGTGAGTCTTAGGTCTGCCCATCCTGCTGATTTGCCTTTTGTACTTGTCCTTATGTGTAGTATTTAAAGACCCAAGACAATTAAAATGCAGTAGTGGATTTACAGAAATGTAATATATTGTGTGTCTGTATTTCAGCTGTGAAGTTTGGTCGAATGTCAAAAAAGCAGAGGGACAGCCTGTATGCGGAGGTGCAGAAACATCGAATGCAGCAGCAGCAGCGAGATCATCAGCAGCAACCAGGAGAGGCAGAACCACTAACACCAACATACAATATCACCACCAATGGGTTAACAGAGCTACATGATGACCTCAGTAATTACATTGATGGGCATACCCCTGAAGGTAGCAAAGCAGACTCTGCAGTTAGCAGCTTCTACTTAGACATACAGCCTTCTCCAGATCAGTCGGGTCTTGATATTAATGGAATCAAACCAGAACCAATATGTGACTACACACCAGCATCGGGCTTCTTCCCTTATTGTTCTTTTACAAATGGGGAGACCTCTCCAACTGTGTCCATGGCAGAATTAGGTAATGAGAGAGAAAAGCTTCCATTGTAATTGTCTTAATAGTACCCTTTGGATTAAAGTGACACATTTAGCCAGGTGATAGTGAGAATGCTGCTTCAGTACAGCTGTGAGGATGTATGGGCATTCTTCTGTGAAGCGCACAATACCCTAATCGGGGTACGTGGTGAACACCTTACGGAACCGGACTAAAAATCACAGGAGCTTGTGGCTGATCAGCTCTAGTAGTGTTGCTTTTGTTTTCAGTCCTCGTAATTAGAACCCTTCAAATACTGAATAACAAGCTAATTTTTAGTGCTGAGCAGACAGACGGAGTGTTTCTTTATTTGCAGATTATTTTTGAACATTTTATGTTCTTCTTTGTTACCTCAATACTCTTATTTTCTAAGAAAAAGTGATGAGCCTGATTTTTCTTCTGCTCTTTACCTGGGAAATATGAAACCAAAGCACCAGTCTAATCTGAGGGCAGTTCTCCTTGCCACTGGTTGAAGAGGATCTGGCCCCAGATACTTCAGAAAATTTTTGAATGTAGCAAATTTTGATAATTTCCCTAAGAGCCTTATAATGACCACATTAATGAGCACATTTTACTTTAAACTCTTCCCTGAATGATTACGCTAGGGCTGAATTCCACAACTATGACTTGTCAACATCTGAGACTCGAGTTAGAGCGTGCTGTGTGAACTGGTTATAAGCAAACTGGAACAGGACATTAGAGAAGTGGCTTTAAGATTCTATTATTTATATAAGCAGTCTGGTGTTTAAAACAGTGATTTTGCTTGCTTAAGCAACATTTTTGCTAATTATTCCATTATGAAAACCTAAAAATAGTTTGAAAAATCAGGTATTCCAAGTTAAATTTTTCTCTTTTTGCTAACTTTTTTTTAATTAGAGGTAAGTACATGATACGAAATTTTGCTTGGTTTATTTTAGTTTATGCTCTTTTGAGAAATTTTGCAGAGAGGAAGGGACAAAGAAGGCTTACTTTTTAATGTCCTTATGTTGCAGAATGCAGTTCTCTGCAATATAATTTGTTGTGACAGCCAAAATATTGTGTCTGGCTTGAGTTCAAATAACTTCAGTTACAGATAAGTAAAAATGAGAAGAAAAAATTAGGATAAAGGCTATGCTACCAGCTTTGTCTCAATCAAATGGTTGTTTATATTCTTGTGGGAATTATTAAAAGATCTACATTAAAGCCACAGAAAAAAGAAATGGCATTTCCTTCCTAGGCTGGGTGTTGAGTTTGGAACACTGGCCTAAAATAAGTTTGTCATGTTGCTTACCTTTATTTACGTAGCGCTTGCATTTAAACCCTACAGAGCATGATTTGGGTGCCCAGCATTGACATTGCCAAACAACGTTTGAAGAATGTCTTCCAGGCTAAGGTTTCAATTTAGAAAGGTGTGGCTGTTCAATGAAAGTATTTAGGTGTGTGCTGAAATGCAGTCCAGAACTGAGGCTGAGGTTTGTGAATAACACGGTAATATTTCACCTTCTGTATCCTGCAAGGGCGCAGGTATAATGCTGTCAGTTGCCACTAGTGAGAGCAAATGTTTTAAGTACACACTTTTAAAAAAAAAAAAAATTGCTGTGAAATACATGAAAGCTTTGATGACAACCAAAGTATAAACTACCTTATATTCTACATTATTGATTGCTCAGGTAGCACATATTATCTGGTTTTACCTCAGCTGTATGCTAAAGACTTTTCAGGTAGTATCTTACATCAACCTGTTAATGCAGTAAGTATAATACTAAACAGACTGATTGGTCCAGCAGTTTAATTTGTAAAGAATTGGGTTTGGTCATTGTTAAAGCAAGTTTCACAGAAGACCTAATGCTCGAGTCCCTCAGAATACCCCCATGTTCTTAATGACCACTGTTCTTATTCATTTTAAGCTTCCTTTTCGGTGGCCTAACCTGCAAAAGCACCATCTGCAGAATTGTGTGAGACAAGTCACCAGGCCTCTACCTGTCACGTGCTAAGATAGGAGAACAGACGTGTGTGAAGAGTCAGGTTAGAAAAAAGAAAGACAAAGGAGAAGTGGAATTCAGATGTCTAAATGCTATTCATGCTTTTGAAGGTGTTCCTAAAGGCTTATGGAATCAAGTTTTACTAATATAAATCTGTCTTACGGGTCTTTTAACCAAGTATAGCAACAGAAAACAGTTTGTTTTGAAGTAAAATGTTGTATGGAAATTTTAAATCATGTGCAGTTAACTAAGCAACTACTCTAAAGCTGAGGAAGAAAACCCTTGCGTCTTTAGTGTGTTATATTAATTATCTGGATTCTCTAATAAGTGTATTTTCCTAATATTTTTTAATGATACGAGAGTAGAAAAGAAATTAAACTTTTCCCTCACAGGCAGCCTCATGTGATAGTGTCCTGCTTGACAGAACACTAAACAGGTGGTAACTATCTGTATTTCTTTATTAGAAAGCTTCTGTTGTATAAAACGCAAATGAATTTAGCTTTTGAAGATCTACTGCCTGGCTGGCATTGCTGTTATATTCCCTATACATGATACATAGCGTCCTCTCTTCAGCAAGGCTGTCCCCACAGAGATTCTTGTACCCTAACTTGAGGGGTCCATCACCTCGCTCGTTCAGATTTTTTCCTGTGGCTGTACTTAATAGTGTAATTCTCAGCCCAGCTTTCAAAGCTGACTTCATCTTACTAAAGGCAGCAAGGACACTTACTGAATTTGCAGTGGTTTGAATGCTCCCGGGTTTCACCAAGTGTGCCTTTATTCTGCAAGCTTTTTGATCTTGCAAGCTCACTGCTTGCGTGAGAAGAAGTTTGTCCCCAGTAGAAGCTTATTTATTCAAAAATAAACTCCAGTTCACCTGAGCATCTTGCGACGTAGCGAAGGACTCTGCTTGGTGTTCCCGTGTTAGACCCTCAGGCCTGCTTGGCGGGAGGGCGAGCGGGCTGCCTGTGCGTGGGCTGAGTGCCCTCTAACGGATGCGCCGGGCCCCGAGGAGCCGGGCCAGCTGCGGTAAGGACCAGGCTTCTGCTTTGTCTTCCTCGAGTCTGTTAGCGGGTGGCATTAAATGTGTTTATTTTCATGCAGCGAAATCCAAGGAGATCTGAAATTAAAGCATTTTTTTCTAACAACTAACCCTCTCCCCGCCCATCTGTTGCAACTGGAATATGTTGGCTTTCTTGTGTCTGAAGGTATAGCTTTGCATTTTTAATGTGTGTCACTTTCTGGTCTTTCTTTTAGAACATCTTGCACAGAATATTTCCAAGTCACACATGGAAACTTGCCAGTACTTGAGAGAGGAGCTACAGCAGATAACATGGCAGACTTTTCTGCAGGAAGAAATTGAGAACTATCAGAACAAGGTATAAAAGCATGCCAAACTATGGCATGCTTTTTTTAAAGCATGGTATTTCCATAACACACTGCAAAATTCACTTTTTCACTGCTTTCTGTTTACTATCAGGAATGTATATTTTTATGTGTTTTCAAAAAAATAATACGCTAGAATCAAAAGCAGCAAGATGGTTAGGATATCCTTTGCATTTGTGATGTTACGGGTACAGGAAAAAGCAAAGCTATACTCCTAAAATCTATCTCTCTGTGATTAATAAACAAGGATAAGAAACCACAGAAATTTTTTCAATCCTAAATGCCACATTATTTTCATTTCTTAATCTGTAATCTCCCAGATCAACACTACCACCAAAAAAAGCTGAAGCCACTAAGTTCTGTAATTTTACGCGGTGTGTTTTGTTGTGAGCTTATAAACACAGAATTCTGTCAGATTTCCAGCCTTCAATGCCTGGTTGTGATCCCGATTCATTCTACAGTTGTCACTCCCTGTTTCAGTTTTACCTATAGAATAGCAGCACACTGCTGCCATACCACCAGTGGGTATTGTAAGATGTGATCGATGTTCGTATTTCCAATATGCCTTCCATCCACAAACTACTACCAAGTGGCTATTTTTGGAAAACTGTCTTGGGAAGCACTATTAAAGCACACTGTTCTTTGAACATATTTTTCATTTCCACAAAAAAATACTTAACCTTTAAGAATACATTTTTTTCCACTCGTTAGGTAACTTCATTCTGAAATATCAAAACACAGGAAAAAATCACTACTTGCATGCCTTCTTTCTGTTGTTAACAAGGCGATCTTCGTATATGTATATCTTTGTATATATCTTTATGAAGACGAGCTAGTTAGATAATTTACATTCAGTACAAAATACAGAAGTTGATAGCAAAAAAGTGATTATGCACTGCTAGTGTAAATTGGCATTTTCTTTTGATGCAGTGAATAAAATTCCCACTGAAATCACCAGAATCGTTATACTTTGACATTTTTGGCTTATGAAGTAAAAACACTCCAACCTGGATCTCTTCTGACATCACTGAAGAAGTCTTACGTGTTTGCATTGTCACTCATCCACGTGAGGCTTTGGCTTTGAGGTTAATTCCCCTTGGCTTATAAGCAGACTGTAGCCAGGAGTGCTGGAGAGAATTCACTCCACTTTATTTTTCACCTCAGTTCTACTTTATGAAAATGGGCTTTCCAAACTTTGATTAGTAATTTTTCCATTTTTCTTCTTTCTCAAACAGCAAAGGGAGGTAATGTGGCAGTTATGCGCAGTCAAAATAACAGAAGCTATACAGTATGTAGTGGAGTTTGCCAAACGCATTGATGGCTTTATGGAACTGTGTCAAAACGATCAAATTGTGCTTTTAAAAGCAGGTATGTGGGTCAGTTTTAAGGTCTGCTTCTATTAGTTTTGACTGAGGAAGGTGTTACCTGTATACAGTGATTGTATACACATGTATACATATGTTGTACAATGATCATTTAAAATATGGGGGGAAAACCTTACAAATTGTCTGTGTCTGTCTGAAGTACTATACCTTCTTAGCTACTCTGGCTAGAGCGAGTTCAAGTCTATGTATGAAATTTTCCTTATGAACAAAGGGAGCAGTGAGTTGTGTAAAGATGGAAAAGTTGGATTCAAATTTTTTATTTTGGCTTACTAATAGTGAATAACTTACTTCAAGGTAAAAGTCCAGATTGTTCTATGCAAGATGTTGTAGAAGTAATGCAGTTTACAAATACTGGACAAAGTTGTCAAAGCTTCGTGAACATAAATCTAAATGAATTGCTTTGACTTCAGAGACTTCGTTACTCTAATAAAAAATTAACTAAGTTGCTTTAGCAAAAACTTCTAAAGGGGTTTATGGGAATTCTTTTAATTCTACTAGCAAATCAAACTATGCTCTGTTACACCATAGAAACCTACTACCCTACTCGATTGATACTGAATGCAGAGCATAGGAAATTTTTAAGTCCTCACTTGCTCTTTGCAACTGAAGTCTCTACTTAAATAGTCAAACATACATTGTTTCTGTTTTAGGGTCTTTAGAGGTTGTGTTCATCAGAATGTGCCGTGCCTTTGACTCCCAGAACAACACAGTCTACTTTGATGGCAAGTATGCTAGCCCAGAGGTTTTCAAGTCCTTAGGTAAGGAAATGTCAAGTGTTGTATCTTAAAAAAACAGAATAAAAATAAGGTGGAAAAGCAAGGGGACAGCTGCTTTAAAAAATTCAGGCTATAGTATTCAAATAAAAGAGTTCCAAAGCTCAGACTGCTTATTTTGTAAGCAGTCATGCTGGCTCTGTCTGAGGCCAAGCTGATTTCAGGAGTTAAGACAGCTTAACTCCATGCAGTAAGGGACTGTTGGTGTTGAAATTCAACACTTAGATCAGGGTAGAGCAGTTTGGACACACTTGTTAAGAACAGAAGCCCAGATTTCATATCTAGTTTAACATTTTATATATCCTGCTGGAAAAGGCAGCAAATTTTAAGCTAATTTTGGATACACTGATGTTACTGCTTTGAAGATGTTAGTAGTGTTTTGTAATATGCAAAGTCCAGTTATTTGCAGGTAAAATACTGTAAATCAATTTTTTTATTAAACCACAGTTTATCATTTTGAATTTTTTTCATATACTTTTGATGATTTTAAAAGAATGCATTTCACTGGGTATAGATTTGGGATGTAAGCCATTTTGGAGGGCAGTGAAAATACAGCAGCGGAGAATGCTGTACGATTACTGAAGTATTCTCTGCCTTTCTAAAACACCTCAAGGTACAAGGTCTGAGTGCAAACAATTCAGAGAATGCAGTATCAGGTAGCTTTCATCTGTTACCAGCTACATCCAGAAATTTAGGCTGGGTTGGGGCTGAGATCTGCAGAGGAGAGCCCTCCTCCATCAGGTTGCAATCCCCTTCAAAGCAGGGCTCCACTTTTGCGAACTGCGTAACAGCATGTGTAACAGCAGCAGTAACCTGACTTACACCTGTGTGAGCAAGAGAAGGGATGAAAGGAGACAGAGTTCCTTTTCTGCATGAAAAGCTTTCAGACTTTGGCCTCTCCCTTTGCTCCTGCACGTACCTTGTATGCCTCTCTCCCCTCTCTCTTCTGTGTGCTTAGTAGTCTTAAAATCAGCACTTTTCAAGTACACATTTCAAACCTCCATCCACAGTGACATGACAAAGTTCCATTTAAAACAGAAACAAAGCTAAACCAATTTTGAGCTTGAAAATGGCTTGGGTTTTATCCATATTTATCCCAAAAGAACCAAATGTGGAAAAGATACAGTGTGCAAAACCTTCAAAATACTGGCTGCCAGGGTGTGGGAGCTGGGGACTTGTGAGAATGGGGTAATAAGCTCAAGCATGAGTGAGATCTGACTACCATCACTCCACAGTCCTTAAGGAGAAGACCATTCACCTGTAGAAGTATTTTACATCCATTTTTCACCTCCATCAGAATAAATCAACAACTCTCTAGCTCTGAAGTAGTTTTAAACAATGTGGCATGAGCTGTACCTTCTTTTTGGCAGGTTGTGAAGACTTCATTAGTTTTGTGTTTGAATTTGGAAAAAGTTTATGTTCTATGCACCTGACAGAAGATGAGATAGCTTTGTTTTCTGCGTTTGTTTTAATGTCGGCAGGTAAGAGATAAAGGTTTGCTCTAGGTTTATTTGGTAGAGGTCATTTTTATTTTGAAGTCTTTTTAATGATAATGTTAAGACTATTGGACAGTGTGAAATGTCAGTCTTTTTCAGTGTCTCCTTCTTGACCAAAATTTTTATTTTAATAAACACATTATGAATTTAGGAATAAATTTGTTAAGTTGGAAATCCCAATCTAAGCACTTGTTTTCCAAATTTTCACCTCATTGAGCTTCTTTGCAAAAGCTTAAATGCATGTGAGAGACCATTGGGTCAATCTAGGTGAGACAGGCAGCAGGCAGCCACTGAATTTATATAGTCAGCTTTCAATGTATGTGAGCTTGCATCTGTAGCAGAATTATCTCAAGCATATGGCAGAATGCCTCCAGTGTCACCTCAGGTCTGTTAGGCGGGGTTGCCATTTTAGTATGGTACAAAGGTACCGAGGTAGCTTAAGTATCTGTCCCCGTCGTGGAACTGGGTACACTGAGAATTATGGTGCCAGACATACAAGTCACCCCAAGAGTCAGCCTGGGTCTACCATACCCATGACTAAAATAACTTCATAATCTCAAGATACGCACAGTACTCCAGGTTCTGGGAAGGCTTATGAAGTCGGGTGAAACAAGATACCGGTGCAGAAGGTCAGTTCATGTCTGGCATAACGCCCAAGGAAGTAAACGCTCTGTTTTCAGACTGCAGCATAGTGGACTCGGGAGTGCTGGTGGAAGACACTGTTAGCAACAGTGGGTTTATTCAGACTATTATAAATACATTCTCATGCTGTTTGCCAGATTGGAAGTATGTTAGCCCTGTGTCTTAGTGTGTAAGCCACAGAATCCCACAGTTCTGCCACACAGAGGAAGTAGCAGCTAATACCTTTTCTGCTAGGAAGTTTAGGAGCTTTTTTTTTTAATAGCTGAATATTTGCTTCTGATTTTTCTGTATATCACTGGAGATCTTAGCAAGAAGATCCACTCCAACTACTTGTTCATTATGTGATCTATTCATTTCCCACGAAAAAGTTGCCAGCTTCATTTTGTAAATACCCTGCATTTTACAGACCTTGTTAGCAAATGATTAATAAATCTTACTCAGATATGCTATATTCTTCTAATTAAGGGCTTTATAAAAGTAATTTTAAATGCACGTAATAAATATACTCCAAAACCTATTAATTTTGAAACTCATTTTCTATATAAGACTATATAAGAAGTGGAAGGAAGGTTGCAAACAAGAAAGATGAATCCGTAACAGACGTAGTACTTCCTGGTGCACTGTGAATGATGTGTGCAATACTAGACGTGTTAACTCCATTTATGTTTAGATCGCTCATGGCTTCAGGAGAAAGTAAAAATTGAAAAACTCCAACAGAAGATCCAGCTAGCGCTTCAGCATGTCCTACAGAAGAACCACCGAGAAGATGGAATTCTAACAAAGGTAAGACTCATTCTGTGCTGTGTCACATGACTGTGAAAGTCTGCCGCCTTATGGACAGTATCCTAATGATGGTGTAAAAGCTTTTACGTAGCTAATTTGTTATTTATAAACCCAGAATTCTTTGTTCTTTGTTCAAAATCAAGGTGCTTAGCTGAAACTATTTACTAAAAAGTAGAAGAGGTGAAATGATGATGTACTAGGGAACAAGATTGATAATGGTCTGAAAAGAAGTATTTTAATGTTGAACTTCATGAAAAGCAGTGAAGGTTTTTATCCTATTTCTCCTACACAACGTTTCTGCCACACAGAATACTATTTCAGTTCTACAATGTGCATGCCTTAATCCTCACTAAATCTCTGCCTGCTTGACAATTAAGTTGTTAAAACATGCAATACCCAAGCTATCCTTGCTTTTCAAGTCTTCCATGAGAAGTTCCCCACACAGCCTTTTTCTCAGCAGTTCTTCCAAATATTGATGCCTAGGGAAGAGAAAAGAGATACTACATACTAGTATGCTAATCTAAAGTATCTTCACTTAATTTTTCAAAAATGGAAAAGTGGTGTGATGTTAAAAAAAATAAATCTGAAGAACTGGGAAGGATAGGCACTTCCTTACAGAGGTAGTTCCTTTTAGAACTCTACACAGCCGGAAAGCTTATGCTTAGTTTCACACCACAGAATTAATGACAGTAGAAGCAGGATGGTCCAGCCCAGGCTTTGCAGATTGTCCTCATTTCAAATCCTAGCTCATTTAATTCTTTTCCCAGCATATACTTTGGATACCTTTGTTGGAAGAAAGTTTCTTCCATGCGCTTTGATAAAAATAATTTACTCAGTAAGTTCAGGGAGTACCGTGGTGATATTTTTGAAGTACAGATTTTTCTGGTCTCTTCCTTTTCACCGTATTTGGTGAATTAAATAAATTTTAAAAGCCTAATCTATTGCATTGCCAGTTCCCTCCATAATATTCACAGTTGGTTTAAAAGTAGTCAGGACTGCCTTCTTCCAAGAGAATGACTAAGTTGCATGAATTAAGATCCAGCCATGAAATACTTCTATATCAATCCAGTGCTTGGTAGGCAAGTGAGAAACCTAATGATACATTTTCGTAGGAACACAAATAGCATTAATCCATTAGTTAAATAGCTTTTTAGTGGCTTCCTCTTTTTTTTTTTTTTTTTCTTTTTTAAAGTCTAACCTAACAGTCATCCATGACTACGTATCTGAGCTTAGCTTTAATCCTAAGAGCAAGATTGGGAGGCCTGGTTCCATATATGACCATATGACTTCTGTTCATTTTTTTACAGTTAATATGCAAAGTGTCTACTTTAAGAGCACTGTGTGGACGACATACAGAAAAGCTTATGGCATTTAAAGCAATATACCCAGACATTGTACGACTTCATTTTCCTCCACTTTACAAGGAGTTGTTCACTTCAGAATTTGAGCCAGCGATGCAAATTGATGGGTAAACGTATCACCTAAGCACTTCTAGAATGTCCGAAGTACAAACATTAAAACAAAAGAAAGGAAAAGAAAAAAAAAAAAAGAAAAAAAAGAAAGAAAACCAAGACACTTTATATGGCCCTGCACAGGCCTAGGGAGCAACACACTGCACATCTCTTGGCGGTCGGGGTCAGGCGAAGGATGGGAAACAATGAAACAAAGTTGAACTTGTTTTTCTCATGCATATGATTTCCATTATGCCTACCAATATGGACCCTTTTTCTGTCTCAACTTCTCAATCCTTGACCTCTGTTTACACAGACTGAGGGTACTAATGTCAGAAGGTTGTTTCCTCTTGTAGTTCACTGCCCAGACTTTTGACAGAACAATCAATTTGTTGATCAGAACAGAGAGTCCACCTAGTAATCAGCGACTGGTGTGCATTGCAGAGATTTCAGCATCAGTTTGCACAACTTGTTCATTGTTTCATGAAGGACAATTTTTTTCACCTACCACTGTTTGCCAGTAGACAGAACGGCATGAAAAGGGTCCATAGCAATAGCAACAATAGCATTATAATATATTACAGGGTAAATGGGCATGAAGACTATATATAGCAAAAGAGATATTGTTTATATATTGTTTTAATTAATATAAAATGTAGTTACTGGTATAGCTTTTCTTGTTGAATTGATAAGGCACTTTCATTTTGCACCTTTTTCTTTAAATTAAATGCTAGCGTGTTCATTGTTGTGTTGCATGTGCACCAGAAATTCAAGTTTAACTGAAAAAGGTTTGGCAGGTACTGGTACATTGGGAGGTATTTATGCTGCTGTTTTCCATGTTACTTTTAAAGAGAGGCTGGTCATATCCTGAAATGGTTACACAGATCTTTTTAAAGAGTTGAAAATAATGAGAATTTTCTAAATTAAAACCAGCTTTTCAGCTGTTAATTTCAAAGGTACTTTTATTTTCAGATTTTCAAACCTGGATGTTTAAAATTACATGCCTAAATTCAGATTTAAGTGCACAAGTCAAAAGCCTCATTTTCAAAGGTGCCGAGTTTCCATGGTCAAAGTTAAACTAAGCAATTACAGACCATTTACAAAGGAGTAACACAGCATCCTTGAAAATCAGGCTATTAAAGAAAGTGTATTTCTGCCCGCCGTAAATCCAGGTTTGAAGGTATTTACTCAAGTCTATATCTACAGTAAAAGTATGTGTGTATGACATGTATGTGGAAAAGTAATTTTTATACATAATATTACATACTTTTGTACTCCATATCGTAAACAATGCCTTCAAACTCCAAGCTCTAGCCTATCAAAATCCATAGGAGGTTTGTCTTTGACTTCAGTGAGATGAGACACTGACCCATGTTCTTTCAGCATCCAGCAATTCAATTTCAGGTAGCTGAACAGAGAAGTCCATTGCTCTCCTTATTGAAAAAGACGCACTTTAAAGTTTATCAGATGAGGACAGACTAACAAAGTAAAGGCACACTGTTGCTAGAAAGCATTGTTTTGTACTCTGTATAATGCCTGGAAATCATTAATGTCATAAATCTTCATTCTGTACTTCTGAAATTCTGATTCCCCTATTGCATAACCAACCAATAAGCCGAATCTTGCAGTCTTTATTGTTATTAATTACCGTTCCCTTTAGGAAGAATACTGTCTCTGAGCAAATTTGGCAAGTAAACCTAGTTCTGAAGGAAGCAGATTCACAATAAACAACATCACAAAATAAACCGTGGCTGTTTGAGCCAGAGGTGTGTAATTGGTTAGGATAAGATGAGGATGTGTAACTGGATGCCTTCTAGGCCTACACAAATGAAGTTTCTGATGAAGTACATACGAAAAAGCCAGGAACTTTGAAAAAGGAATGAGACAGAATGTGTTCCACTGCTTTAATTTCCAAGGATAAACAATCTCTTACATATATTATAGTCGTTGAGAAGTAAACAGAAGTGATTAGAAGCACACGGAAGCCTAACTGTTTTAAAAAGGAGAATTAGGTCATTGGGTTATTATAAGGAAAATAGAGGTTTATTTTATGATTTGAACACATTTCCTTTGAAAAGGGTCAAATTGAGACATTTAGCTGTGACACCTGTTAAAAATTCTATAGTCTGCCACATCAGGGAAGCTTACAGCTATCGCTCATCTTTATGGTTTGAAAGGAGGGGGAGATGAGCATTATATGTTTCCCCTTCAAAGCAGGATGCCCCCGGAGAATGGGATGGGAACACCTGCACCTCTGCGAGCACTGGGATGGAGGCATGAGAGGGCTTTTGGAAAAAGTCCCTAGAGCCATCCTTTTACTGCTCCATCCTGCCTGCTCCCGAAGAGGCGGCTCACAGCCCAGCACATGCTCTCTCCAGTCTCACTGAAACACTTTTCCTAGAATCATTGTTTACTTTATTGGAGTAACTGGCATGATATGGTACTTTCATTCTAATGTGTGTTCCTATTTTTAAAGCAACCCTTTTAACTAACAAATGTTTTCTGAATGTGACCAGCCTTAGGTGCTAGTCCTGTAAAGATCAACTAAACTTAATTTCAGCGTCAACTAATGAATAATGAAGTAAGACCTGTACTTTTAGAGAGCGAGATACAACTCCTACTTCTGACAATAAGTAGACTACCAGGCAAAATATTTTGGGATTAATTTTCAGTCACGTCCTTTTCTTACCTTTTCCTGATGAATATTAGTACTCTACCTGGCATCTAGGTGCCAATGTTTTTGTTTGGTATCTAGTTCAGCTTATTTACACCCATAAGTCATTGACAACACAGATTTTTGGAGCGTTTACTAATAAAATACATAACCATAAAAAGGTTCCAGGTAGGGCCTTAGCTGAAAGCCCTTTGCATCTGAAAACAGCTTGTGACCTGATCTTCCAGGCCAGAAAGTGCTATCATTTTTGTCCATGGGAGCTCTTGTGTACTGGCACCTTGTTAAATCAGGCTGTGCACACGTACCCCAAGTAACTCTGCTTTCCTGATCACAGTTAACAGCCACTTGGCCATAAAATACTCTTTTTTGTTTTGCTCTTCATAGACGGGGGCGAAAAAAGGGACACAGCACAGCAGATGTTCTGATAAGACTTCTGTTGCCAAGGAGGCTTTTATGAAAGGGGACATAGCAGTGACGGCCATGTGAGAGCCCAACGCAGCAGAGGAGCGCACTCTGCAGAACCTCTGGGACTATGGCCTGGTATCAGATGATCAACCGAATGTTCCGTTAAAAAACGTATTTGGGATCAATGGATATTCACATGAGCATTTTCATACTCTGCCCAGTTCACTACAAACAAAAACAAACATGAGGATAGCTGAAGATAAAGGAATAATATATTGGTTTTGAATGATCTGTTCCTTAAAGTCTGCAAAGAGCTTTTCATTAGGTGTTATATCTATCCAGAGAGATGTTTTCTGGCTTTCCAGGAAAGAGATACTATACTATACTGTCATTTGAACCACCCTAATATACTTCAACATCTCCAACATTGTTTGACGTTTTAAAAACGATGAGATTAGGTGAAAAGGCAGGCTGTTTTTAAGTTTGGTTGTTCTTTATTAAAGCTTATCTATCTTAGTATGGATACCGAGATATCTGTGTGTGTATGTGCACCTGTGTGTGTGTGAGAGAGTACATTTATTTGCGTGCGCACATGAATATATGCGTGGGTACGTGTGAGTGGCTGCTTCTAGGCTGTTAAGTGTCAATGGAATAAAGAAAATGTATTCAAAATGCTTAAGTCAAAAATAGAAGGTGGAAAAAAGATTTATTCTATACAAAGCCTTGTCTGGACCACTTTAGAGAGACTTCTATTTTTTTAACCCTTCTATAAATGTTTGATGGCACTTGAAATATTCCTGCAATAAAATGTGATTTGTGTAAACATAAAAAAAAAAGATTTTGTAATGTGAAACAATGAAAGAAAGTAATGTAATTTTTCTAAAAAACAAAAAAAAAAACAAACGAACGAACTTTGTATTATTTTCTTGATGGAATTTGTCTATTTGTCTTTGGAAAACTTTTTATTTCATTGAATGTGCCATAGTAGAGGTGTGGTTTTCTTTTTCTTTTTTTTTTTGTTTTTTTGTTTGTTTGTTTTTTACATTTTAGATTAAAGGAATATCTGTGTTCCGACATTCCAAAATGCAAGATGACATAGCAGTCATGATTAAAAGGTTTGATTAGTAAGCTTCAATCATTGTTGCTTTTTTTGCACATGTTCTTCATTCCTCTACAGTGCAATATGTACATAGAGCACTTGCGGGTGTAACCTTGATCCCTCAGGGAAAAATACATATTTGTACAGGATTTTTCTTTTTTTTGCCTTTTTTTTGCTTTTCTTTCTTTCTTTTTTTTTTTTTTCTTTTGCTAAGGAATGTCGATTGAATCACTTGTCTGTTGTTGAGGGGCAGCCAGATAATAATCCTAAACCACTGTCACAAAACATTGATTGTTTAAATTTTGTGCCCTTTTATTATTTAAAAAAGAAAAATAAAAGTTATTTTCTGACAGTTCTTTGTGCTGATTGGTGAAAAAAAGGGTAAATAGATAAGCACCTTATGATTGACTTAACTGTGAATGACAATCCATCTCGTAATTAACAACAGAAGCCCTATCATTTTGGAGCTGGGGTTAAGAGTCAGAAACTAATGTGCTCAGGGATCTTCTAAAACTCTTCAACAGGGTGGCCAGTACTACTGGTGGAACAAATTGCTTTTAAAAAAATATGCTAGTATTTCTTCCCTTCCCCCGCCCCCTAAGCACAAAAGAACTGGATTTTTTTTTTTAACTAAATGCTCTATGCGTGCCTCATTCTCATACTCAGTTTTGCAGTATAGCTGCTCTTTGGTCCTTACTTTGTTCAAAAGAAAAGTACTCCAAACAACACAAAGGTTTTACAAGTATATTTTAGAAAATAAATTAATGCTGACCCATTAAATAAATGATTGAAATTAATTTCAATACCCTCTGGACATTTTTATAATGATAGGACTATTTTTCCAGCTGAATTTCAGTGTTTTGCAATAGAAAATGGGTTTTCAGTATTTAAACCATTGTGAAAGAAAACAAATCAGTCTATGCTAGTACAGTAAGAATGAAAAGGTAATGATTAGGTTTCAGCAATGAAGTCACATAGAAAGGAACATAGATCTGCAGGAATACAAGAACAACAATTCAGACGTCATCTGTCATTGTTGCATATGCTTCATGGTAAAGCAAAAAACCTAACCGGAAAGAAACACTGAGGCTGAAGACATTTTCGTATCTAGTACATCAAATACAGCAATTCCAAGTGATTATAATGGCACCAAAAAACAGCAATGTCTAGGAAGTTTCCAAGTGCCAAATTGTATTTTGGATTCTGGAAGCCTGACCCAATTAGCCTTGGTTTATGGCTTCACATTCTTCCGAAAATGCAAGTAGAAAAGGAAATAAGCAACTACAAACAAAATGAGTAAGATTTTAAGGCTTTGGTTAGACTGGGAAGTGACTGAAGTTCTCCATCAAACATGTCTGTCTTCTTGCAAAAAACATCAGTTCTCCAGTATCTTAGGTTATTGAGGGTTTTTTCACTGGGTATATGGCTTCCAGTTGTTTACTTTAGGTTGCTTAATAAATAGGGAAACCTTTCTTACGGTTTTACAAGCTGACAGTCGAGTTTAGCTTGGAATGGCCTTCCAAGGCAGACAACTGCTTAGCAAGTATGACCTCTTGATCAGTTTGTGTTCTGGCATCTTCAGCAGAAGAAAATTGCTGATTCGCAATAGAAACTATTCTTTACATACTGGCAGATCAATTAAACATACTGTTACTATGTATCATCTATAAGATGTTTTAACTATGTAGTGGGGTGATCCAAACATTACAATATCTTTTTTTGGACTGGCATAGACATTCCCCAGTCTGTACTTGATGAACAAAACAGGTTGCACAGTATAAGCTGTACAAACAATGTGTATTTTTTTCTTTACACATTCCTAAACTCCCCAATATAAATGTCAGAAATATAGCATTTACTATCCAATATCCAAAAATAATAAGCAATTTTCTCTTGAGTATTGAGTATATGAAATTCTACCTGTGCTAGCTGATTCAGATTGCACAGAAGAAACATATTTGTTTTCCTTAGCTGGAGAAATATAACTATTAGAATTATTTTTTCATTATTAAGACTAATATTTATTACTTTAAAAGTTTCATCCATTAATATATTTGAATATTAACCTCCTATTTTCTTTATGCTTAAATATTCCTGTCAGTAAATCATTTGGTGGAAATGAGGGCAAATGCATACAGATACCAAATACAACAACAAAAACAGAAGTTTTAAAATTTAGATGAGTATTTATTTAAAAGTCATTGCAGTATGTGCTTTAATCTTAGTACTGTGATAATAGCTCGCTGAATAATGCTAAGTCACTGGACTTGAGGGGAAAAATACGTAACGTTTAAGATAATATACAGTCTATCTTTGGAACTTTATTCAGGTACTGAATAGAATTTTAACATCAAAGTGAAAGCTGTATTCTACCTTTTTCATATGTAATGTTACTGTTTATCCTTTTTCTTTTTGCCTTTATCATTGGTAGAATATAGCAATAACTTTATAGCAATAAGTAGGCTATCCAAATAAGAAACAAAACATGATAAAGGCTTCAGATCGATACTCATAGGTTTATTTCTTCTGCCACGATATTCACTTGTATTCTTCCCTCATAATCTCATTACTTCTTCAAGCTGAACTTCACAATCAAGTTGTTCAACTTGATATGTGACTTCACACCTTTTTGTTAACATCTGCATGTTTTCGGTGTTCATATGTCCTTTGTATACTTGTTTTCCTATAAGTCAGTGTTTCTCAAGCTTTCTGAAAGCACAGTCCCTCTGGGCTGTATTTCTTCATAGGGCTCTCTGTGTTGGAATTCACTTACTTTTTCTGGGGCAGGGAGTGCAAACCAGCCGTAATTACTGGCAGCATTTCCTAACTGAAGGAACTGAGCTGCTGCTAGTACTTAGTAACTCCATGGCTACTGCAAAGGCTTGCAGCCAACAGCCAGCTCTTCCAGCTCCTCCACGCTGCGGGGGCTGAGCTGCATCCAGTAAGTGGGATGAGTTCCCTGGCCAGCGCGCTCGTCTGCAGCCAGCACAACCACACGCTTTGCGCTGGAGAACCGAGCTGCTACACTTCACATAAAACCGAACTACGCTTGCCTGACATAGTGTTGTGATAATAATCTAAACACTTTGGCAACTTCCCAATGGTTGTGACTTTCGGTTTGAGAAACACTACCCCAAATTACCCCACAAAGTCTTAATGTAGATGCACAAACTTTACAGGAACTTGCAATCTGTAATTCTATCTGTATCTAATGCAGAGAATTCATAAGCAATACAGTGAATTTTATTTCACAAAAAGGCATACGTACTGTACACCTTTCTAAATCCAAAATGTTCCTCATTTCTACACTGATTTAGAAACAAGTTACAGAACAGTGGTGAATATTTGAACTATTAGGACATTAACTGGCTGCTTCTTTATATGTAACTGTATTGTCTGCCTGCTCCTTTTCTGGAGATGTGTTTTTGTATTGGATGTTTGGGCCAATGGGAGGCTTCAAGCTACAATGTATTTTCCCAGATTAAATATATTTAACATATGACAAACCCCAGACAAGGCTTTTTAAAATGTATAAAGAACTGCAGTGTTAGGTGGTTTATTTGCAAACTGTTTTCAATGTTGTCCATTTTTATGGCACCTTTAACAATATTCTTGTTTCCAAAGTACAAAAAAAAAGGTTAAAAATACTCTAGCCATAACTGAATGTCAAGCAATAAAAACAAATGACTTTTTGTGCATAGATTTAAAAGAAATACAAGTTTTAGACATCTGCATGTAAATGCAATCTCTTGTTTACTGCTTTCTTAAACTTGAGCAACTGATTCCTTATTTTACTACTAATTTAAGGACTTGTAATGGCCTGTAAACATTTTATCTTGCTCTATTCTTTCAACTCTAACTTTGTCTCTGCTTTGGAGTCATAATATTTAATGTTGTTCTGCTCACCTCTATACAGTTAACTTTTTGCTTTCATTCTGTATAGATAAAGTTATACTATAAACAGCCTACACAGTGCAAATATTTATCTGTTTATCAAATACCACATTATGCTGTATAATATCTGTTTTACTATATAATCTATTTTAGACATAGCTGTTTAGAACTAGAGTGTGCTATTTTTGTGTTTTTCTGATGTGTGGTGCTAGATAAGTTACTTTTGTGAACAAAAGCAAACAAACCCCTTTTATTCCTAGACAATACCACCTTTGGGTCTTGTTAATTTCACTGAGTATAACTATATATAAATATATATATATTTGTGTATATATATATACACACACCAACATATGCCCAACAAGTACCTGTATCAGAGTACAAGATTTGGGACATGGTTTTCTCTTTAAATGCATAGTGTCATTATATAAATTATTCTATAGTATATTTAATAAGGAGAAAATTACTTCACCGGTACAGATACTTGATATCAAATGTAGAATTTTTTTCTACATTATTAACATTATTAATTATTAACGTTATTAAAAATGTTCTGTCCAGCTTGTTATCCTTTTGGTTGCTAAAAAAGTCTGCCTGTATTGAAAAAAGAAAAACATCTTATCTGCCAGTATAAAGTAATTACAATATGCTGTCTGTCTGAAAGGGAGGTAGTTATTTGGCTTGTTGGGAGAGTTCTATCCTGTCGTTGTATCTGATATTTATAGATGTTATTCTGCTGGGTGCCTTCCTCCCTCTTCACTTTAAATAGGATCTGTACACACTCAAACTGCGGATGTTACTAGGCCATGCCTACACACTTAACTCCAGTTACTGTAAATAGGCATTTTCTGTAAATCTTCCATGATAGATGGATGGCTAAATTCAGACCTTGGATATGCTTTATAAATCATGCATACATATCCAAGGACAGCCATTAGCAACTAAAGTTAGTTAAGAAGTGGAATTTGCAATGTTTTGTCAGGTCTGGGGGTTTTGTTTTATTTTTCATGTATACCTTAAGTTACGTAGTCATGTACCCTTTAAAAGTATTCCTATCCCCTGTTCCTTTCATTCTAGATATTGTTTTCATGTTAATTCTTAAAAACTGATGGATATCAAATATCTAACTAAGGAGGTAATTAACCTTTTAAATATTTATTAGAATTTTTCTGTAATATTACTGAATTTATAAGATCTTTAGCAAAGATTTTTGAGCAATTTATTAAATACAATGTTTCTGTTTACTGCACTTTTTGATAATAGAAGGTAGTGAATTTTAAAGCCATGATTCTTGGCTTCCATGCACTGCTTTTATACCCTCAATCCAAGGAATATATATATATAAATAATTTTTTTTAAACAGCAAACATACTGTTGTCCTAAAAATAAATACAAACTTTACTGCACCGTGGGTATATTTTCATAAGTGGAATGTTTAATTGCAAACACTATCAGGACAATGATAAAAACCTCTTGAAGCTACAATCTTATTTAAATATAAGCCATGACAATTTTTTTTTTTTTTCCCTTAAGTCACCTTTTGATATTTTCAAAGAGAAAAGGAGTCGCTCTTAAATTTGTATAATACATAATGCTAGGAACATGTTCTCCCTATTGTTTTAATTTTAATAGTTTGATATATTTATGCAAAACCATTTGGTTAACATATATTCTCCCTGTTTACTAAACGTTCAAAGTAACAAGACCAGAATAAACACTGATTACAAATATACATCAGTTTGAAGATTAAGCACATAGACTTCAAAAACCTCGTTGAGCGATATGCTCAAATTTCTGTAAATACACACAAGTTCAAATGCAATTATACTGTACATGTAAATATATGCTGTCTGTTATGTGTACAGTATGTATAAATTCCTTTTCTAGCCACAATAAAATGTAAGCCATCAGGAGGAATACTAAAGTGGTATTGTACTAAACCTTTGCTAATGATCTTTACCCAATCACTTAACTTTTCACTTTCATGGACCTTTCCAACTCACTCTTACGATAGCCTGCTTATATTCAAGTTTGTTATTTTACTCAGTCCCGAAAAAAGTATTTTGATTCATTTTGTAAATATGACTGTAAAAATAAGAGATTTAATGTTGTCTTTTAAATACTCCAATTTTCATTCTAATATGAATGTTGTTATATTGTACTTAGAAACTGTACCTTTAATATTACATTACCTTTATTAAGTGCATTGAACACATCGATTTTAGATGTGCTTTATGTACTGTTATCCTGTAATAAAACTTCAGCTTCTAATGGAAAAATCTGTCTTAATTTTTTGTCAGTAGCATCTTGTTTGTTTTTCTGAATCATGGTTTATTAGGTTTATTCCTTAAGGAATGCACTGTTAGAAAATTAGGCTGTACTTCCAAGCATGTGTATCAGAGCTGTTCAGCACGTACATCAAGTAATGTTTGGTAGTGGGGAAACAAGACGACTCCCGAGCATCTTTTAAGCTTCCCTTTTGGGCAACAAAAGCTTTAAACCTCCTCAGAATGAACGTGGATCAATCTAGCTTCCCTCTCCTTGAAGGTGTCTTGTTTGGAATCACAGTTCACTGCATCAACTGCAAGATACAAGAAGTCTGGCTTAAGGCCTTCCCAGTGACTTTGGAAATACCACTTTGGGCCAGATCTAAATGAGGATTTGGGTATCAAAATTGAGGTTTTAATACAATTTAGGCATCAAAATTCAAAGTTGCAACTCCCTTCTGCTGTGCTAACTTTGGGAGCACCTGAATTGCCAGCAGCACGCTTGGTCTTAAGACTTCAGGCATGTAAAATTCTACTTCTACACCTACCCAGAAATGCCTCATTCTTGACAGAGCTTTAACAGCTCAGTATTTATATGCCTGCCCATGATCCAGAAATAGGTAATAGCATTCATCTTTGAAGCATTATATTTGGAAGCAGACTTCACCTACAGATCAAGTCTACAAAAACTAGTGAAAGTCATCACTTTCTTAGAACTGTAGCCCTAAGTAGTGGCCATTTGTTCTACAGCAGCTCCATGACTAAAGCAGTCTTTGAGACATTGAAAACCGACATTTAATTTTCACATCCTCAGGACATGATTCCTGCCCAATCTTTGCACTCACAGGAGAGTTCCTAACTACCAAGATACAGGTTAGGCAACAACTATGTAAACAACTATGTATGTTCAATATAAAATGCAGGAATTTTTCTGAAGGGAGAGACAAACCGAGGACTCCCATGCCCACCCATAAGGAAAGCTCAGCTGTGGGTTAGGAGGTGATCATTTTGATCCCTGACTATTTCACACAATCACAGAATGGGTGAGGTTGGCAGGGGCCTCCAGAGGTCACAAGCAGGACCACCTAGAGCCGGTTGCCCAAGACAGCTTTTGAGTATCTCCAAGGATGGTGACTCCACAACCTCTCTGGGCAACCTGTGCCAGCGCTCGGTCACCCTCACAGTGAAAAAGCGTTTCCTGATGTTCATGTTTATGTCATGGAAGTGGAAAGATCACATGTAGGAAGTAGCACCATTAAAAAAAACCCAGACACTGCAGGTTTTAGAGAGATGCAGACTGAAGTAGGTTTTAGAGAGATGCAGACTGAAATAGGATTTAACCTGCCACATTCACAATGTGAGCTAAGTCTTCTAATCATTTGGCTATGTAACTGTTAATATACCTGGGGTTTGAAGTAAGATTACTCCTTACAAGGCTACCTCCAGGACTGGGCTCTGGGTGGATCCTGTAGAGAGAGAGAAACCTTTCCACTTCTCCAAGATACACAAACCAAAAAACAGCAGAATTAAAATCAATGTCCTTAAAACTGATCGGCAAGCAAGCTAAAGAGACCCCTTTGTTGGTGGGCTTGGACATCATTCTGAATCATCCCAGTGTTTTTACGTATGTGTGTATAGCGCCCAGAGTTTTAGTTACAGGACTAGGTGCTGTAAATGCTTTGATTGCTTCATGCCACAATCCTCACTTTCCTCTTCATTTCTCTATCTGTAAAGCTATGAAGGGGGATCACGTTTTCTTATAACGCCACAAGCAAATCACCTAAACCTACAGGTACTGAGAATATTTGAATTCCACATTTTACCACACTGGGAAGCCTGAGCATCAGAAAAAAAGTTTTGTGGCTCTGCCCACATGCTAACAAGTGGAAAGTGAGCCAGGGAAACTGGAAGCCCAGGAGAGGAGGGAAGCTGATGAATGCAGCAACCTCCATGGGGCACCTCAGCCCTCTCACACACGGTCCCAACCCCCCTCAGGGACGAGCC
>NW_009189061.1:0-210 GCF_000690835.1 Fulmarus glacialis | reverse complement strand
CCCCGCCCCAGCCACCTCTGCACACCCAGGGCAGAAACTGCCATTCGAGGCACCCAACATCTGGTCAGGGCCACACCTTAGTGAAGAACGTGGCGTCGGAGCGGAGCCCACAGCGCGGAGAAGCCTTAGGCACATTTCATCTCCCGGCGAGGCGGGACGGGGCCGGCACTGCCACGGGCCTCAGCGGCGGCGCAACCCCGAGCCTTCACC
>NW_009189060.1:285-5370 GCF_000690835.1 Fulmarus glacialis | reverse complement strand
ATTATATTATATTACATTACATTACATTATATTAAGTTCTGGTGCTGTATTTATTAGAGTGTTATTGGTAAACTGAACAAGCACCTGTTTACTGCTGCTAATGTTTGCAACAATTATTAAAAACACAAATCTCTGCTTGGCAATAAATTACATTTCAAGGGCTCCTGCTGTGCATGAAGAAGGAGGCTTGTCACGGTGACACAGTGCCATAGACCAGACCTTGCAATAGGTCCTTGCTACAGCACGGAGTATGGGAAGGGCTGGAGGAGCAAGCAGGGCATCAGCCCTGGGCTCCCCCAGGCACTGCCTGCCTGACAGTGCTTCAGCAGAGAGTTTCCCTGGGCTCTGCACAGCTCCAGCAGCCGCGACCTCCCCAGCACTCAGACACCGTGGAAGAAAAGCTAAGTGTCAGCAGCTGGCTGGCTCTGGTCACTATTAAAAAGTCTCTCTGTAGGCCAAGGAGATGAGTTTTATCGGCTGTGAGTGTCCATTGGTCACGCACTGGGAACCCTCTTACAAGCCTTGATAAATATAGAATAGTAACACTACCGAAATGCTAGCAGCTCGTATTGAGACTGACCGTGTTTCAATGTGGGAAAGTAAATGTTCAGAGATATTTATTCATTACTTGGAGAGCTTTGGTTTGAACCACGTGCCTGTGAGACATTCATTTCACATCCCAAGGTTTCCCAAAGCAAATGTTCAGTCTCCTAGTGAAGGCAGTACATGATTAAGGGTCTCTCAAAAAAAGAGGATACAGATACCACTCTTTGTCTTTAGCACACACACACCTATTGGGATGTGGTCTGATGAAGATGATCTGAAGAGTAGTCATGTCCTTGCACAGCTAAAGGCTTCAAGCATGAAAAACTGAACCTGACTATTTTGACATGGTCCACAAATACCTGGAATTTGCCAGAAAGTGATGTCCCTAGATACAGCTATAATGGCTTCCAAAGTGGATGCCATCAACAAGCCCTGACAGGTTTCCAGTGCTGAGTATGTTTAATTTTACACACATGAAAGTATACCTTTCAAGGAGCTTATGCCATTTTCTGATGAACACCCATATAGGACAAAACCAGCGTGTTTCACATCAGCTCTGCCATGGTGTTGAGGAACCAGAGTTCCAGCAACACCACCTATTAGTGTTTCAGATAAAAAATCCTATTACAATTAAAAATAATGAGATTAAGCAGTAAAATCTTTGTAAAGCCAGCACATTGTCCATGTGGGGAACTGCAATGGCAATGGCCAGGGTATTTTAGTCTGTGAATGTAGCTTGGGCAGTATCAATAATGCCCCTTGCTAGTGTAAGCAAACCCCAAGTGACAAAACAGGACTGAATTCACCTACATCAGAAGCAAGTGTCACTCTGTTGACTGCAGGCTCGAAGCCAGCCTACATTTGGCTCAACTCATCTCTCATAAGAAGACTGGGTATTGCTGACAGACCCTTTTATGCCCCTCTCTTTCTACATGCAGAAGATCCCCTCTTTCCGTATGCAGGAACATCCTTATCAAAGTCAACAGAGACTGGCCAAGATCTCTGGTTAGTTTGACTTCGTTTCCCCGAATCACAGTATAGCACCATAATTAACCCTTTGGTCTGCTGAAACCCGGAGTCACACACCAGGCTCGGTATCAGTCCGAACCATCCCAGCAGGCGCCTGTCGGAGCATCGCTTCCTCCTGTGTCTCCCTATTACCTTCATCTCTCTAAGGCAGGTGTTTCCAGCTTAGTGTTTGTGAACTGTGGAGAGGTTAAAGCAAGCTAATGCAGTCTGGTTCCAGCTCAGCAGAGCTTGTAAGCACATAGTTTAATTTGATTGGAGTCCCTGGGACTAATTGTGTGTTATTAACCATGTGTTTACGTGCTTTGCCAGCCTGGGAAAGGGCTTCCCAATTTTGTAGATCTCTAATAGACAGTAGGACTGTCTAGACAGCGCCCAAAACAGCCATTGTTTTTCAGTAGTTGTTTGGTAGAGCCTTTCTTCCTCCATGCATTTTGCAATGAGGCTTTGCCTGAATATTGCGGTGAGCCTAAGAGCCCGGGGTCTGAACGCACAGGATTTACACAAGTTACATCACTGGATCCTGAAGTCCCAAGCTCTGCAGTTTGCCATCTCTGTTACGAGAAGTTTCAGAGGAGGCTGATTCTATGGCTATTTCAACCAGCCAGCTATGTTGTGTTCCCTCTTTGCTGCTCCATAATGCATGGCACAACCGAAGTGAACTACTGTGTCCGTGAGAAAAATGGCGTTGCCTACATGTTTTTATCAGCTGGGTCAATTGCTTACCTTTCTCAACCTCACAATGTCAAGACTGAAGATGGACAGTCCTCTATCCCACAGATCTGAGCTGCCCAAGAACTGGTTTAGCTTTCTACCTTCTTTTCAGTTTTCAACTCTTTATTTCACGCATAAAAGATGACTGGGGGTTGGGAGATTGTAGTAATGGAAGAGCAGTTCTTGTACCCTTACAGGGCATTCCTTCGTGCTGAGCCCTGATGGGCCTTGCTGTCCACTTGTTGGATGCTTTTCACCTGGGATGCCTCAAAAGCACCACGAATGCCTCCTCATGAATGCCTACAATGAGGCAGGCAGGTGCTATTACCATGTATGTATCTCCAATGAACGTCTAAATTAACGAAGCATAAAAATATCCACAGTTCCTTGAAATCAGTCACGGACTTCAATGGTATGAAACCCTAACGTCAGAGCCTTTCCATGGAAAATGAAGTTTCTTGCAAGAGAACAGATATTAATATTATAAATTTAAACATACCAAAGTCATAAATCTCCGTCAAAAAACTGATTGATCTTAGATCATAGAGCTGCTATGCTGGAACACTCTGCTGTAAACTGGACAAGGGAGGGATATAGCATTTAAAAGTATTAGTTATAGCATTTGGGAAAAGCAGTGCATTTTTCTCTTCTGTGTATCAGAAGTTGAACATTTCAGTGTTCATTCCCTGGTTGTCTGTGCCATTTCAAAAGAGCAATTGCAATTAAAGGAACGTAGGACCTTCTTTAGTCCTCAAAGGAGACGCATGTAGTCCTCTCGTGTAATGCAGCTGGATGCAGCAAACAAGATCTTGTAAGCCATTTATCTAAGTATAATGGTGTCATACTAAACCAAAGAAAACTTCCTCTAGCCATATGTGCCAATGCTGGACACAGGGATCATGTGAGAATATCAGATGACCCATAATAAAACTCATGTGGTTCACAACAAAAATGAAAAGCGTAGTAAAAATCTGTGGATATTTTTCTACCCTTTGAACGTTGTTTCCAATTCTGAGCTGTCCCTGGCACTGACCTATCTAGAGTTTTGATGAACATACCACTGATTTTCAAGAGACAGAAAAGACTATGAAGCTTAGTTCTTAGGTTAGCACACCATTTGCCTCCTAAAACATGCAAAGTAGAGCATGTAAAAACGACCTGGGGGGTGTGTGTGGATGTGCGCGCGCGTGTGTGTGTGTGTACACAGAGGTGCACTACAGATTGCCAAGTGATTCTTTGCAGTAGGATCACACAGTTTACTACCTAAACTAGAAGGTCATGGGTTTTTTATGCCTGATTTGGGCAGGGATGAGGCCAGAACAAAAAGGAAGGAAACAATGTAAGAGTTTTCGAATATATGAATTTTAGAAATATAGAAAGTCAGGTAACTAAAATAAAATTTCATGCCTCTGAATTGATGCAGAAGGGCTGCACTTCCAAGGGGTGTTCTGGAAACACTATAAGCTTATGAAATGGCTATAAGGCGGCAATGTGCGCTCGCAGCCCAGAAGGCTAACTGTATCCTGGGCTGCATCAAAAGCAGCGTGGCCAGCGGGTCGAGGGAGGTGATTCTGCCCCTCTACTCTGCTCTGGTGAGACCCCACCTGGAGTGCTGCATCCAGCTCTGGAGCCCTGAGCACAAGACAGACATGGACCTGTTGGAGCGGGTCGAGAGGAGGGCCACAAAAATTATCAGGGGGATGGAATGCCTCTCCTGTGAAGAAAGGCTGAGAGAGTTGGGGTTGTTGAGCCTGGAGAAGAGAAGGCTTTGACGAGACCTTATTGCAGCCTTTCAGTACTAAAAAGGGGCTTATAAGAAAAATGGCAACAGACTTTAGCAGGGCCTGTTGCAATAGGACAAGGGGGAATGGTTTTAAACTAAAAGAGGGTAGATTCAGACTAGATATAAGGAAGGAATTTTTCACAATGAGGGTGGTGAAACACTGGCACAGGTTGCCCAGAGAGGTGGTAGATGCCCCATCCCTGGGAATATTCAAGGTCAGGTTGGACGGGGCTCTGAGCAACCTGATCTAGTTGAAGATGTCCCTGCCCACGACAGGGGGGTTGGACTAGGTGACCTTTAAATGTCCCTTCCAACCCAAACTATTCTATGATTCTAAATAGGAAAGCTGGCACAGCCACGGGGAGAAAAGAAAAAAACATGGGTCCTTGAGTTAGGCCCACAGCATATAGATTCAGGCAACGCCTTTGCAAGAGAGAGGGAGGGATTCTACTGTCATTTAAAAAAACAACCCCCAAAGCATTGTGGTCCCAGAGTCATCCAGACCAAGCAATTGTCCTAGTACACAGAACAATCAGAAGTGATGAAAAAGTTCTGTGGGATTTTGTCTTTAGTTTGCCCTTCTAAATCAAGAGAAAAATGTGAATTGCCTTTTCTTCAGTGGGTTTTTAGATGGCGTTAACTGAGACCGGAGCTCTTTCCTTATAAAGACAGAACCATCAAGAGGCAGATGTCCGTGGAAAAGTAGATGGTTTCCATTGTCTTTCCTGAAGGAAGACCAAAATGGGGATAGTTCTGTTTCCATTTCCTTGCCACAGGAGAGGGGTAAAAAAAAAGAAACCCAACGGTAGGGATTCCTAAGTGAAAAAGGTACAGAGAAAGCATCATTTGACTTTCTTACATTTTATGGCAAATTTTGCATGTTTGAATTCGCAATTAGCTCACGGTGCAGCTGGATGAAACTAGTATAACACGCCTGCTGGGGGCGGCCAGCTCTAAGCAAACCCTGCTGTCAACCAAAGAATCCGAAGGATGTGCAAAACAGAGGATGTCGGGGG
>NW_009189060.1:0-251 GCF_000690835.1 Fulmarus glacialis | reverse complement strand
CCCCCCCGCCGGTCTCCGTCCGCAGGAGCTGAGGTTGCCACGGGAGCGCGGATGCTTTCCCTCGCACCGGCATAAAATCGGTGCTCTGGTGCTCTGCCCTTACAACCATGTGGGCCTTTTGTTTGCAAATGCGGGGGACTTTACAGACTTTGAGAGTTCTCCATGTTTGTTGGAAGGAGGGTGGACGATTCAGCCCTGAAATTATTTTCTGCCCCGCTGGATTTTTTTTTTTGGGGGGGGAGGGGGAGTAG
>NW_009189059.1:0-33929 GCF_000690835.1 Fulmarus glacialis | reverse complement strand
AAAATAGTGGGACTGTGATATCAGGGGCAGAGGAAGGGGGGTCCCGCGCTGGCTGGCAGCGGTGGGCTCTGCTCTGCGCTCCCTCGGGGGGGTCCCCATCCCTCCCTCCCGCACAGCTCCACTCCTCTGCTCCGCTCCTCCTCTGCCGGCACGGCGCGTCTTTGGGTTTGCTTCCTTCTGTGAGGAGGGTTATTGATAAATTGTGTGATGGTCGGTCACAACCGTCTCAGCTTCACAGCGCGCTGCCCTGTTGTGGCTTTATTGCTGAAACTAAATTTTCCTCATCGCATACGTTGTGTGCCGAGTACAAGCAGCAGGTTCAGCTGTGAGAGTGTGTGCAATGTCACAATACGTTTTTTCTAGATAAATATAATCCTGCATGTTTATCAGTACAAATCCACCCCTTTTCCTATGTTTATCAAGTGATTTACTTCCTGCAGGCATCATTGATGAAACAGGACCTCAGGGAAGAAAAAAACCTGGTAGCCTGTGAGGGTCAGTTTAGGGGAAAAGCTCAAAGGGAAAGATTGGGGGAGAAAACCAGCTGGAGGGTACCAGGGGGTGCCCAGGGGTGCTGGGCTGGTGGGGAGCAGCCCCTGCAGCCTGCCGGCACGGCCAGCCCGTGCCCCGCTGCTGCAGCAGCCGTGGCCTCCCTCGGTTACACCCCTGGGAAGCAGGATAGGATCAGTCTGGAACACACCTCGATGGAATGACATCATATTCCTTCAGTTAGGCAGTTCTTCAGCAGGGAGGTGAAACTGTCTCATATTTTTTTTTAGAAGCAGGGAAACAGATCATGGGAATGATTATTTGGTAACAGAATAAATTCTGTCTGTGTTCATATATATACATACATATATATCCACACAGATAAAATGATAGCTATCTGTTGTAAGAAATACAAGTAATGCAAAATCTTTAACAGAAGTTAATCCTTTCCGATGACCAAGAAATTAAGATCAGGTCACCTGAAATGATGGGATTTCTGCCAAAGCCCTTTAAATGCAATGTGTTGTGCCTAATGCAGAGGCAGGGTCAGTATGTGGCTCTTAGACAGTAAGTGCTAAGAGGTAAGAGATACCTCTTACGACTGATAAATACTGAAATTATTGTAATGAGATTCATAATGAAGTAATTGGCGGTTTTCTTCTTTCCCATCTCTGCTTAGGTCAAAAGTACTTCGGAGAGTCTCCTGTCCATTTTCTAGGGTTAACAGACGGAGTGGAAAACCAGAAGTCTCAAAGCATGGGCTCGGAGACTCTGTGTCCAGTTAAAATACTTCAGCATGATGAACTTCAGAATCCTTCTTTACTTTTTCAAGAAATGTCAACATTTCTATATATTCTGAAACTGTTACTTCTTTAATTTGATGAACTTTCTGCATTATGATAATTGTGAGTTTGGTTGAAAATTCTCATCAGTTTAATGACTCACCAAGGAGTTATCTTAGGAAACAACGTAATCTGTTATTTTAACTCAAGGATGCCTTTTAGCTGATTTGTTCCTATACCTGTTTTCTCTTACTCATCTATTACATCTTCATATGTTCCAGCTAATCTAAAAGAAACCACAAAGATTGCTAAGATTCCTGTTTGTGCTTTGACTACAAAGGGAAGCGGGGTGAAAGCGGACCGTGTCTGTCCCCGGGTGCACGTGCTCCCTGCCCTCCTTCTCCCGGTCCTTTCCGCAGCGGCTCAGCCGCAGCTGTGGGCTGCAGCGGAGCTGCCGGGAGGTGGCTCTGGAAGGGCGGCTGTGAGGGTTGTGCACAGCCCCCTTTATCCCATTTTTTAATTCTTTCATGAGCTGCAGCACGTCTCAGTTTCACAGCACCACCGTAGGTGTCTCCAGTTCTGGAGGGCTGCTGTAAGGAAAGAGTTAACTGGATTAACTCCTATTCCTAGCTAGATAACTGTAAATAAACAGTTTATTAAAACTGACTGTAAATGATGCAAATCTCTCATTAAAAGTTCCCAGGCAAGCAGCAATACGTAGGTTTACCTCATAAAGGTTAGAGGCTAAGTTAGAGGGTAATTGTGTTTTGCATCCAAATGTAATAAGCTTCTACCGTTGGGGAGGGTGCAGACTGCTGAGCTCTTTGGAAAACGCGACTGTTTTTAGTGGAAATGCTTGGATTTACCTATATATCCTATCAGATAACCTTAGTTTAAAGCTTGAACTTTTTATCTTGTTACCCACTAGTATCACGAAACACGCAAACGACAGCCCCAACTACACTGTGACTGCTGATGGCTGGAGTCTGCAAGACGCTTCTGACATCTGTGCCACTGAAAAACCTACTTTATTTTGTCTTTCCCCTCTATTGTTATTTTCTGGTTTTCATAGTTCTTGTCATTCGAGTTAAACCTCAGACAGCAAACTGAGAGAGAGAAAAGGAGGCAGGACAAGGCAATAGTACTCAGAACTAACTTTTTCTTCCCATCCTTTCTTCTCACGATGGTACAGAGGGGAGGTGGCAGGCGTACAGGTCATTTCTAACTTTTTGACTTGAAATCTGAAGTTTCAAAAGGATGATGAGATTGTTAAGGCTCATATAGTAAAAAATAATTAGTAACGTAAAACCCATTCTATAACCTACTCATTATAGGGTAAAATCTTTTTGTCTTATACCTGCAGAGGGACAGGGTATCCTTCTGCACTGCTTCTAATCTCTATTTTAATCCTTCGCTTCAGTTTGATCCCAATAAGATTAGAGATTTAAAATGATTCAGCATTACATTATTTATCATACAAGACAACTTCTGTAACCATGGCTTCATTTGCATGCCTTTTTCACAAGAAGAGGAGCTTTCTTTTCAATAGGGATAAATATATTTGTCAGGAAATTCCGATAAAGCCTGAATCTCTTCTTGTTTGTGTTAGTGTAAAAACAACATAAATCCATTAACAAAACCAACAGACTTTTTGTATTCCAGTGTCATTTTGAAGCACTGTTTGGTCCATAATGAAGGCTGAGAAGTATTGTTCAGGGGGTTGTTACAAAAATAGCATGTCCATTGTCACTGAGGGGTTTAGATGTTTAGTATCATTTCTCAAGACGATTAAGCAGTGTGCGGAGACGTGCTGAACTTTGGAAATAGTTTCACGAAATGCAAGCCTCGAGTACCAAATGCAGATGAGGGTAGGAGTGTGGCTTTGGCAGGCTGATGGTCAGAGGGCTGGGCTGCAGGAGGGAGCACCCTGGCCCCGCTCCTGGGAGCACGCAGCATCTGCTGCTTTGGGGTCTTTCTAGAAGATGGGGAAGACGTCACCCAGTACAAAGGTACCACAAGCTGCCCTTCAGTGATTAAAGTGGCTTACAAGCCAAGTAGGTGGGTTTAACCCAGGATTGAAAGGCCGGCAGAAGCACACAGAAGCGAAGAATACCGTTTTCAAAAAGTCCCATTGACTTAAAAGGGAAATGCGTCAGCACATGGAAATTTTCTCTGTCAACGCCAGGAAGAGACGCGAGCCTCGTGCTTCGTGTGCCTGACTGCCTGCTCCAGGCTGCCTGTGCAGCCACCACGCTCGTGGAAATCAGTGCCACCGTACCTTTTGTAGGGCCAGTATTTTGCTCTTCATCTCTCGTTCTTCTCTGTTAATGGAATTGCCATTTTCACATTTAATGCATATTTTTATAACCAGAAAAGCACTTCTGGTCATTTCAGAATAACTTTATTTTGCTTTGCTATTGCAGAGAAGAAAAACATTGCAACTTCTAAATTTAAGATCAAGTCATAGTGAAATTTTCTTTTATATTGTTTTCAGCTGTTTACATGCAGTCTATATAGCATAACAAAATAGCCTGTTTATCAGCTTGGGAAGCAGGACGGAGAACAGAGAACACATTTATCTTGCAGAATTTAGACCAGCAAACTGAAGAAGCTATTTCAACCATACAGGAGAAGGTTTCAAAGCACTGTAGAAGATAGGCGAGCAATTATTTTCCAGTACAGGCACAAGTGCTCCATCCCATCAGATTATGTGAGACAAGCAGAACCTGCCATGGGCTTGTAAAAGCTTAGCTAAGCTTGTTAAAGACAAGGATAACGCCTTTGCCAAAATCTTAAGTAAATATGGTTGGAAGCTGCACAGCTCAGCGAAGACAGCCTCGAGTAAAAGCTCCCCGGCTGCTCTGCTCCGTAGCCCCTGTGCAAACAAGGGCTCCCTGACGCTATGAACCTCGTAAGCCTCTGCACGTCTCCAAAGGCAATTCTGTTGGATAAGTGAAGCGCCCATTTGATTTGTATTGTTTTGGTAACTAAGTTTTAATACGTGAATTTGCTGAAAGGGAAAAAAATATTTTTTTCTGTGTTGGAGTAATCTTAATCTTTGACAGTGGCTTCCCATGGATGATAATAGATCATTAACTGAAACTTGGGTGTTTCCCTTAACATTCCAGAGCTTTCAGGTGCATTAACTGCAGTTGGAGCCTGCTCTAGTAATAACAAATATGACTGGTTTAAGAGACATTAGTAGTACATACATTTTCAATTAGTGAAAGAAATAGTTTAAAAAAATGGTTAAAATGGCAAAAACCCCCAATCCAACCAAAAAAAAAAAAAAAAAGCAATATATTCTATGTGTAAGCTTGAGCTGGAAAATCAACAGATGTAGTTAAGTGAACTAGAATGAGAAACGCCCAAGAGACACGAAAATGGAAAGAAAAGGTATGCAGGAGTGAGCAGGTGATGGCATGGTGGGGGTGGCGTTGGCCCAGTGTTCGCGCGGTGCCGTGGTACCTGCTGCTGCTGCTGGTTGGCTCAGGGCATGAAAATCTGAACTCGTGATCTACCTGATCACTGCAACTGCTAAGCCACTTCTGGTGGGTGCTTAAGATCAAGGAGGGGTTTGGGCTATTGCCTTCACAGAAATCAACCCGGGCATTTTACTGGGGCTTAGGTGTATTTATTTATTGTAGCAGTATTTTTAGACTGCAGCTGATGCCTTATTCCTGATTCTTTTCAATTTATTTATTTATTGAGGGATGTTTAAATGGGAAATACATACACTGGAACATAAAACTGGAAGCAACCAAAATATTTTTCCTGTGAAGTATGTCTAGTTCGCCTCCTAGCACTAGGTATTTCAGTGTCTGGCTGTCCTGGGGGCTTCTCAGGGGTCTCAGACTGGGAGGATGATGTGAGAAAGGCACCCAAAGGCGTCCTCTCCAAGGACCACCACCACACCCAGCTGCCACTCTTCCCTCATGTCCCGTGAGGAACACTGCTGCCACCCTCCTCAGGTAGACCATAAATCATCCCAATACGGTAAATTTTCTTTCCCTCTTGTTGAAGGAAATATCAAATTACCTGTAGATTAAAATGTGTGGTCGTGGTTCTGTAGTTATTGCTGTTGGCGTTTGTTTGGAAGACTTCATCTTTCAAGTGAAGTGTCAGGAGGCATCATTTTTTTGCCTCTTATTATCCACAGAGTTCACATGGTTATGTTGGTACCCTGGGAAATTTTAGAAGCTTTACATGTCCATCCTCTAATTTTCTCTACTTCTCTCATTTCATTTTTTCTCTAGAAAACAAAATTTCACTTGGCTAAGCTAAAATACCCTTTCTTATCTAGGTTGTTGTCCTACTACTGGATATCACTTTATTTAGATTATTGCTTCTCCTCAGAAGGCTTTTAAAATTGTTTTTAGTCTCCAGCAATTGCACTGAAAGACTATTATGGACTAATCTCTCTGGAGATTTCAGGACTCCCAACTCCTGTTGGCTAGTGTCTCTCCACATGAAGTGTTTATTTCTTTGTAGTGCAGCAGAATTTAAGCAGAACAACAGATTCTGAAATATTTACATGTAGACATTTTCTGAAGATGAAAATGTATAACAAAGACTGATCATCCGTGTATCTGACAACTTTCTATTCCTAAAGCATATATTGGAATAAGAGAACACGGTAGATCTGGCCAGAGCTGTCAGATGCTATAGTCTTTGTTAATGAATTTTTCATCACTGACATGTCAGCCAAACATTAAGGCTGGATTTCTGAAACACTTAGTTGCAGTAGCTCTCTGGCACACTTTAGGATGCTCTCTCGCATTCTCCTTGTCGTTCCTGGGGCTGCTTTCCTGTCCATGCCTGTTTCTCAGAACTTGTGCCATCCCACTGCTCTCCTGCTCTTGGGGCTCTCCAGGGTTATTGAAGGCCATAGCTGTCTTAGCAAGCACTGGAGCACGTAGGGAAGGAGCTGGGGGACAGAACAGCCGGCCCAAAGGATCTGCTATCCACAGCACATTTCTTTCAGCTGTTGTATTTTGGGTGCAGTCCCATGTGCCCTTGCCCGTGAGCTGGTGGAGTTGTAGCCCGTGCCATCCTCGAGCACCTTGTCCAGCTTAGTTTCTTTTGAAAGCAACCAGTTCAGGTGCGCCATGAGCTCTCTGTGGTGTGAACCAAGAGATGATAAAGAGCTGTCTACAGGAGATCCTCTTGAGTTCACACCAGATCCAAACTAGACATGTAATGTGGACACACGTAAAATGTGTCATGGAATTGGTTTATAGATTTTAAGCCTTGAAGAAACCATTAATGATCATCTAATCTTAAGTGCTGCAAAATCTAACTGCATAGTTTTTGTATCCAGTCCACAATTTCTTTTCAGCTAAAACACATCTTTTAGAAAAAAAATCCATCTTTTTCTGCAGACTCACATGTGACACAGGAAACCTAGGCTGAACTCTTCCAGCGTTAATTAAAACTGACTTCAAAATCTGTATTGAAACTTCAGTCACTCTATCTGTACATATTTTGGTAGTTTAAAGGGTCATCTTTCAAACGTATTTTCCCTCAAGCGAGTACTTTTTAGGTCAAGTTATATCAGCCCATTCTAATGACAGATTGGGTAAAAGCCGACAGACCCATTTTAGATAGGAGATCGTAGGAGTGTTTTTATCAGTGTGATATCACCTTAGCTTAGTAGTCCATCCAAATATACCTAATACCTTTGTGTGTTACCATGATACTCTTATCTGTATACTTGAAAAGAAAGAAGAAACATGGATTAACTGAAGAGAAGTTAAGATAGGGCAAAAATATTAATAATAAGCTGGAAGATTTAGAATTCTTGAACTTAGTCTTTAGCCTTAAACAAAAAAACAAACAAAAAATCTGTCTTGGTATGTTGACAAAATTCTGTCTTGAGTGGGAGACCTGGACCTCGAAGTGTTTGGCTGGCACAGGCACCAGGAGAGAGAAGTAGTTGGGACGTAGCGTCCATTCATACTGGAATGGATACTGCACACTTTTTTTTCACACTGCAAATATTAAATGACAAATGACACCCTTGTAATAATAGCTATGAGATAACTGAATGGAAAAATGAGGATAATGTGTAGGGCGTTCAAGCTTCTGGAAGGAGTGGGTAAAGCCAGGAGGTTTCCTGCAGACTCTTCCTCTTCTCGGTGTCGGCGAGGCACGGGTGGGAAAACGGGTGGGTCTTTTGTGGATGTGTTGTGTGAGCTCTTCCTAAAGTTGTTTTGGGCTCCCTGAAGAGCACATGCAAGGGATTGTAAAACACAGATGAGGTAAAAGCAGAGCGCAGGCAGTGAGATCGTGTACATTGATCTTCGTTAAGAATTAGTGGTTATGAGGTGGTCACTTCTAGTTACTGAGAAATTTTCAGCAGAGCTGGAAACAAATTCTAGCATGCCATATGCTATAGGGGCCATACTTACCCTATTGGAGATTAATTTGATTACCTAATCTAATCAAGTTGTTTGCATAGCTACCTAATTTCTATTATTCTATTAGCATTAGAAAAAGAGAATAAATATGCATAGATAAAAAATTATGTTCAAGTAAAATGAAGCCAGCGACTATTCTTTCCCAGTGATCAAAACCAATTAAAAAGTTACAGTCACATGTGTTGCTGTTTTTCCATACAGGAACTATCTAAAATACCTTTAAAATCTATTTCAATTCCAGTTCATGTATTATATTAATTCATTATAAAGCCTTTTAATTAATTCACTTTATCCTTAAAGGCTTATGATGTTACAATTTTAATTAAATTTCATTTCGTACATTACGTTCATCAATATATTCCTTTAAAAGCATTTATAATTCATTGTCTTTATCCATTTTACAATTAAAAATGTTACTGTCGTTTGTATCTCAAAAATAAGCAGCAGCTGCCTCTCCAAGCAACGCTAAAAAGACACTGAAAAACCTCCAACCTTATCTCAACATTTCTTTTTACTCCTCGTATCCTAATCCGTGCTTCCAGAGTTGTCAGTGACTCAACAAAAGAGCCTCTTCATGGCAGGCAGCATCCCTGACCTTGCTAATTCTTCCCATTGCCATAAGCTGAAGTACATTCGGTAAAGCCGTCAGTAGTCATGCAGCAATGGGAGGCTCGTGTCTTTTCCAAGTAAAGAATTTATTTAGAGGATTACTTCAAAAGTCTGCTTTTTTTCTGAAACGGTAGTGACTAGTTTTGAACTAGGTATGTTCAAGGGAAGCTCTGCTATGGTTGGGATACCTGTACATTTGGTCAGGTCCTTACTAGGACTCTATTTGCATTATTAATGTGTTTTTAACAACTGATGTATAAAGAGCAAGCTGAGAATATTTAGCACAATTACGTTCAAATGAGAGTTACAAAATTTCAGCATCTGGTAGTATTGCCAATGGCCAGCTAAAGACCTCCCACTAAGGCAAATCTGTGCAGACAACCAGAATTCTTTAGGTGGAAAATTAAATAGAAAAGAAAAAAAGGATGTGCAACTCTTATGTTGGGTATAGAAACAAATATCAGAAAGAAAGGATGTGCAAGTCTCATGTTGGGTATAGAAACAAATACCAGAATTTATAGATAAATTTAAATACAGAAGACTCTGTGGCCAGATAAAAATATTCTGGTTTTAATTCAGAATTTCGGGTTCAAGGAAAAAAGGAAACCAACACACGTACTTTAGTTTGTCTAAGGGGTGCATAAAATCTCTGTACATGTGTTCCCTGTAGATTAGTTATGCCGAGATGGAAGGGCTGACTGACATCTTTGGAAAATAAAGGACACAATTAATACCTCCAAATTCCATTTGAGGCTGCCTCTGTACAGCAGTTTTACCGAGGGAGCGTGGCGTTTGAGCTCCCGAGCCACAGACCAGGTCACGGTGCAACGTTGCGGTCGGGGTTCTCACCGGCGGTGGAGTACTGGCGTGCGAAGCACAAGGCGTCGCTGCTCAGCTTCGCCCTCGGAAGCGCAATCAGGACTTGCACCTTTGTACCCCGTACTGGCGGGGTGGGCGGGCAAGCTGGATTTCCCACAGCCTTTGGGGGAGCGGTTCTGGTCTGCGCTCCCCGTCGCTGGCAGCCCCCCCTCCGCCCCTCTCCCCGGGGCTCAGGCAGCAGCCGGGGTTCCCGCGCTGGGTTCCCCATCCCCCAGGATCCCGTCTGGAGCGGGGACCCCGCTCCCTGCCTGGGGATGTAAACTCCCTCCGCTCTGCCGCAGCCAGCAGTCTCCGTCGCCGCTGCAGGATTTTCACTTAGCCTTTCCTTTCCCACCAGTTAGTTCGTTTCTGATGGTCTAGGGTGAGATTCTTTGTTGACAAGTGGGGATTAATCTTGATTGATCTTTGTCTCTCGCGATGTTTAAAATCTCACGATCCCACTCTGTGTCTCGCTGCTGGGAAGGTACAAAGCTGGGCGTTTCTGTGGCTTGCAGCGGCTCTCGCCAAACGGCTCAGCTGCAGAGCCAGGGGACGCGGGCTCGTCGGACATTACCCTGACAAAGGAGGCAGACGCTGGTCTTGGTGATGGGAAACTGGGACAGAGGGGTGCTCGATTCTCAAATGTCCCTGGGAAAATATATTCAGCAAACAGAACCATTTTAAGGTAGTCCTTTTTTAAAAAAGATTCACTTTCTTGTCACTTCCTGATTATCTCGGCATATTAAAAAATGTTGATGTCGTGTTAGACACACACATCGCCTTAGGTTGCAGTGCTGAAAGCCTAAGAAGATAATTGAATTCCAACAGTGCCATCAATTTGATCAGTGCTCTAAATGGACATTCAAATTAGCATCTTTCCTAACATAGAATAATTATGCCAGAAATTAGAGATGAGATGCTGGCAAGTATTTGCATCATATTTTCATATGATCATAAAGGGCATAGCTTTTCTCATGCTAATACTCTACCTTGTTGAGTTTGTAAAGGTTTTGTTTCTTACAAGTTTCGGGTATCAGTGCACACACAGCCCGGCTGTGAACGCTCAGCAGGTCCCACCTGGGTATCGAGTAGCACCACTCCATCGGCGGTGGGAGCACTATGCTGACTTACACCACTGAGAATCTGTTTTCTGTTGTCTTACGATTCCACCTTTTATTTCTGAAAAGCCACAAGAGCTTCACAAGCTATTTTTCTTTCACATATCTGTCTAGGTAACACTTTCGTCATTGCACTTTAGAATATAATTTCTGTGTTTCCCTCCGTGTTCATATAACTGCAGAGGGGGACCTGCACCCCGGTATGGTGTGGGTACTCCTAGCATATGCCCATAACTGCCTTGATCTGGGTCTCGTTGATGCTGAGGACCACCGCAGTCAGCATCAGAATTCACGTCGACATGGATGATCTGGTCTTCAACACAGTCCTGTTCTGTGTTCCTGTCGCCATGGGAGTGGAGTAAAACGAGCAGGTTTCGTTTTCGACAGCAGTAGGTTGCGGCTACATCAGACAACACGCGTGGTCTGCTGTTCCTCTTCCCGGGCCTGCAGGGTCTGCGATGTTTCGGGATGGCAGTTATACTAAAACATTTCAAGAGAGAAAAATAGGCACTCACGCTCACCCACTGACCATGAAGAAGTCATGGCAAACACAGTCTAATCTTTTATTGTAGAATTGCAATCAATATTGAATAACAAGTAGTTTTCATTTGTGTTAATGTTGGTAAATCCTTCAACGTTAGAGTAGTAAAAATGCTATTAAATAGGTTAATGTGTTTGCTTGTCCTGTAATAAGATGTTTAATAGCAAATAAGTGGTTGCAGTAGCAACAAAGTAAATTTATTTGTTGTATATCTCCAACTGCCTTGTGCCTCTTAGTGTTCTGTATTCTACTCAGAACTGATAAACATCTATTTCTCACTTACGTTGGCCTTTCAGCATTATTATGCCTGTAAAATTTGAGGCTAATTTTCTTAGTTAGCCCTCTTCCTTCTCCTTTGCAGTTAGATAATTGGAACTAAGGGATCTATTTTTACAGAAAGAAATTCATAAAACTAAAAAATAATAAAAGAGATCAGAATTTTGAATGTCAAGATTCCATATACCCAAAATACATAGTCTTTGTTTCTTACATTTATAGCTGTGAACATGTGATAGTGGCTATGAAAGGAAGTGGATTTTGAGGTATAATAAGGCTAGCACTGTGTGGTTCTTGATGAAAGTAAAAAGTTACAATTATGGTGGCAATAACTTTTTTTTTATTTTACTTTGTTTTGAGTCGATGATATTGGACAAGTCTGATTGACTTCATCTGCTTCTGAGAAGTATAAAAATCCCATGAAAATTCATTGGCTGGCATGTCTTATTGGTATTATGTAATAGCATATATGAATAAAATTATGTAGTGAACTGCAGGAATAAATATAGGAAAAACGTGTCTCTGCCCTCATAGATACCATCAGGAGAGCAGTGGCAGATCCCGGAAAGCTCTAGCTGCGTCTGCAGCTCTGAGGACATTTCATTAACGTGCAGCGCTGCCAGAGGTGCCGACGCTCGTTGTTGTTGGGCAGTGCTGGGGTTGCCCTCGGCTCATAAAAATAACGGCCACTTCTGGGAAATAATGATCCTTGCTTTTTTGAACAAATCATTTGTTTGTCTTTCATGCTTGATGTTTTAAAACATTGTTTACCTTTCCACAGCCTGCTAATTTTCCTTCGTTGAAGAACCAAGGCACTTTCAAGCTCTGCAAATATTATTTTATTAGTGTGCTTAATGTTCATCTGATTTGAATATGAAAGTAGGCTGAAGGATATTCAGTAAAATGTATGATTACAGGAGGAAGGCAGTGCATCCTATGCTATTGCAGATTTGTTCTGTAATAGAGTAATAACTAAATCAGTGACATTTTTTAGACTTAAAAATGTGAGTTGCCCTTTTTTATAAGAACTATCATTGGATTTGTGGAATTAGTTACGTGAATAATTCAGGAAAGAATGTTTCTCCACCTTGGTGCTCTACTCCTCCATCGTTCAGCCTCTGCTTGGTAAAAACCCAGTCTAAGTCTTTGTTGTTTTGGGGTTGCTGCACTACCTTCAAACTATCGAAAATAATCATCTTCCTTTTTTAAACTTTATTATTGCTCAAATTCATTCATTGTTACTGTTAACAATAATCTCTTGGGTGGCAGCAGGAGCAAAGGGTACATTCCTGGAGGTCCCACGGCACCGTGAGCCAGGACCTCCCACGCGGCTGAGGCTGGAGCTCTCGGAGCATGGGGGAAGGCGGCAGCCCGGGACAGCCACCCCCAGCACGCCCTGTCCTCCGGCACCCTCGAGTGCGTCGTGTCCTTAGTGCTGTGCCTTACCGTGCGGGTTAGCTGGTTGTTTCTGTGCACCGTTGCAAATATTTTGTATTTCACAGTGCAGAGCGAAGCCGTGTGACTTTAGTCCAAGGTGGCCCACCAGTACCTTGCTCTTGAAGCCAGACATTCAAAAGGAAAATTTGAAAAGGTCGATGTTGTTAAGGTCAGCTAAGGAAAACCTCTCCCTTTCTTTAAAATAGGATTGCAATTCAGCTGTTCCTACATATCTAATTAGAGAAATGTCCACTAAAACGTGGTATCACCTTACTGGTGATGTCTGTGCTTTTGTTTAAATGGGGGAGTGATGTGTGATCATGAGCACTGGCCGCTGCCTGCACTGTTGGGCTCAGCTTCGCTTACTTGCATAATTGCTATTCACGTAACTAATTCCACAAATCCAATGATACTTCTTATAAAAATGGGCAACTCACATAAACAGGATTGTGCGGCGTAGGCTCCCTGCTGCAAATCGTGTAAGTGGAGAACGTGGAGGAGGTTGTCTTCTCATACCGTAGAGTGTTTGCTGGAAGATTGATAGCCTTCATGTTTCTGAGTTAATTCCTTTTGTAGCAAAGCAGGATTGAATTGTTTTACTATAACTCGCAAGTGGCAAATTATTTCAACGACTCCATGAGCAACCACATTTGCACAGTCTGATTGGCTACCCTAAAGGCAGAACCAATTTAATTATGCTAGTATGCTAATACGCACAGAAATCCAGACTCACCTTTCAAGACATCAGAGTACATAGTCCTTTTAAAGCAATGAGGTCGATATGGTCAGATTTTATGTTAAAAGTGATGGGGGACAGGTTTGTAATTGTCAGATTTAGCAAGTTAGCAACATTCAGATGTTTCCTAATAGTGATGAAGCATTTCATGTGACAATAAATACCGTGCTGAGTATAGCAATCACCATGATGGAGTGTAGTGCGGCTCTGGAAACTTTCCAGAAGATCAGGTTTTGCATCATTATGTGCAATTCCTAGTAACCTAGCGAAAATTATCTGAAAATCTGTTCATTAGAAATTCAGTATAAAACCATCTTGCTTGCATTGCTAATAAAATGTACCTGTGAATTTACACTTTTTCCTGGAGTGCGTATTTTATAGCTTATGGTAGCTTTGTGGCACATCTTGCTGAGAGGTGTTATTTTATGTCACAATATTCTGGTCAAAAGGAAGATTTGCTCCTAAGATTGAATAAAGAACTATGAGTGCACTAGTGATGAGAACTCACTTCAATTGTTTAACAGTTTTATTTAAAATAAAATTGATCATTATAATTTCTTATTGTATACCGGTGCTTAAGAATCTTGAGTGTTCATTGCAAAATTGCTTAGCTATTAATTTTGAAATTTAAGTGCATGGACAGGATTACCCCATTGCCTTTGACAAACATGCACACATATGACCCCCCCTGCAATTAGTGCTTTTGCCTATTGAGATTTGAAGACAGACCTTAAGCATAACCAAATACCACGCAGCCGCTCGCTCACTCCCCCCCTCCCAGTGGGATGGGGAGAGAATCGGAAGGGTAAGAGTGAGAGAACTCATGGGTTGAGATAAAGATGGTTTAATAGAACAGAAAAGGGAAAATAATAATAATGATAATGATAGAATATACAAAATGAGTGATGCACAATGCAATTGCTCACCACCCGCGCTGACCGATAACCAAGTAGCGATCGGTACTTCCTAGATCACGCCTACCATTCATACACTGAGCACGATGTCATATGGTATGGAATACCCCGTTGGCCAGCTGGGCTGGCTGTCCTGGCTGTGCTCCCTCCCAATGCTTGTTTTGTTTTTTTTTAAGCTGAAAGTCCTTGACTAGCAGGGTACTTAGCAACAACTGAAAACATCAGTGTGTTATCAACATTCTTCTCATACTGATCCAAAACACAGCACTAGGAAGAAATTTAACTCTATCCCAGCTGAAACCAGGACAGTTGTATGTATTTAAATGCACCGCTATGGAAGGAGTGGCTGGTCTATGTTCGCGTTACAACTACCTATTTCTTGTGTAAGCTCAAATCATTGTGCCTTTGTTCTGCTGGTGGTGAGGGGACAGGAGAAGCCATAAAGTGAAGTTGCCATGTCATGAAGTATGTGTCGCATTTCTCAGTAAACCCAAACCACCCACTAAACCCCAATGGCCCTTATTAAATTCTGTCGTGTACAGAGTAATGTTTTATTATAATTTTTATTTTCACATGAAGCATTTTAAGAAAATAATGGGAACTATCCCAGCGCACACTTAGGGGTTTGAAACTTTCAAGCAAACAATTCAGAACTGCCTCTGTGAAGCCCGTTCTGAAGTTCGTGGTGTTGCCCGTGGCAGTGCCCTGGGTGGACAGACACCTCCTCAGCTTAGCTGTTGCCCTGCTCGGAGACTGTCTCAGCTTCTCTCTCCAAAAAGTGGACGTGGTGACACTCACGTCCTTTGCAAGCCGCCGACCTCTCTATATGGAAAATGCTGTGGTTTAGATTATTGTTAACAATAACAACAGCGTGGCGAGAAGCGGTGCTCGTGCACATTCAGCATCCCTGTGCTGCTCCCTGTGCTGGAAACGTGACCTTGAGCTGCCTCCGCGATCCCTCATAATGGAAACTATTCCAGTGTTTTTAATCTTTTTGTTTCCATGGGTTTTTTTGCAAATTTTCTGCTTTCCCTTCTATATTCCCTTTGCATACCTGCAGTCAGCTGGCGAGCAGTCAGGTGTGGTATTCTGCAGTGTAGGAGTGGATCTTGAAAGAAGCTGTAGCACCCATGAAAACGTCCCTTTTCAAATACCGCGTCACTGCTTAATAGTTAACATCTGGAAGATGAGACGCAGCCCCGCTGGGTTCCTGCCTTCCATGAAATCCTGTCTGACACGTCCCTGTTTTATCTTCGTTATCCCTCCGCTAATCTTTCTCCATGCTGCTCATGGAGTGTCACCCGCTCGTTTGCCCGCTGAGCGGCATTTCTGTTTGAAGACCCCAGAAAACAGCCGTGGGTGTTTTCTGTAATCTCGGCGCTTTTCCTCCCCCCGCTTCCCCGTGAACATCATCTCTCCCACTGGCGTCCTCTCACAGATGTACTGCGCACACCAGTATTTCCTTCAGCTCTTAGATTATTTCTCGTCCCTTCCTCTCTGCGGCGTCTGAATTCTCATCAGCACCTGCTGAGCCAAGGTTGGTGTTTGCCGAGTTGATCCAGATCACCTGAAGGGGATTTGTGATATAGTAGTTGAACTTACTGGTAGAAAATTGCATCTCTTTACCTCCTTTGTTTTCCTTTTAAAATCCACTGTTTTGCAAGATGTGTGACACATCTTCCGTTGTTTTATCTATCTGCTTTTAGTGTACTTAGTGTACTTATCATAATTGCTATCCCAAATTTGGTGTTGAAGTAATTATAATAAACCCATCTCTACCAGATCCTCCTCACCCTCATTAAAGATGACTCTTCCTCAAAGGCTCCAAGGGAGAAGAGTCAGAGACAACAGTTAAATAGGAGATTTCTTCTGTGCAGAGGTCACACCATGGCAAATGCCGGCGCCAGCAGACCTTGCAGGAAGCCCTGCCGAGGCCACGCGCCTAACAGATGTGTCCTTGTGGGAAAGGTGTGAAGTTGGTCTGTGAGCTCTTTTAGATCCCAGACCCCTTAGAAGAGAGCTTTTGGTTTTACAACGCTTCTCTGACCAGGATTGAATTGGCATTCATTGCTGAAGGGTTGGTATAATGATGTCGTCTCTCTGCACATGCTAAAAGATTAGATAAGTACGAGCAGTCCGCGAGCGGAGGAGCAGATTGCAGAAGACTGTCTTTCAAAGTGACAAGGTTATTGATGACTTTGAGCGAGTCCAGATGTCAAAGAAAAGCATCCAGTCTCTTGATTACTTGAACATGAAAAACATACTTCTGCCAACTGCAGCTAGATGCAATTCCATAACTGGAGACTAACCTTAAATAAATATTTCCATATTTATTCTTATCATCATCCCTGGGGACGAGTGTATCAGCCAACTGAGGTGTCGCTTGCTGTTTGTCAGTGATGGGTGGTCTGTCCATTGCTGAGAAGACTAGACGGGGGAGCAAACACATTTTATATGATTGAACCTAATACTTTGCTGCTGCTAACCATACTGGAGGATCCTTTTCTAAAACAGGTCAAATTTGCATTTTTTTCTCTTGTTTGCAAGCAGATGCAGAACTTTACTCCCTGCACTGGCTGGATACTTTTCACCTGAATTTGTAAAGTCTTCCCTGGAAGCAGCGCAAGCTGCACTGGGGCTATTTACTCTCATTTGTTTTCAGAAACCTAACCCAGCCCTGGGCCCCGGGCCTTCAGTGCACTGCATTTTCCGAAACTGTCTTGCAGTATGTGGCTCTCTTTTTCTTCAAAACAGCTAATTTTTCCTTGCTGTGGAAACCTGTGATAACATAGCGTGTAAGAAAAATTCTCAGAACAAGCTGTGTACAAAGAAGAGCAGATAGAAATAATGTTATTTTTCTTAGCTTAGTAATTTTCTGTATGGCGCTGTGTGTACGTATATTTAGTGAGCCCATCTGTAAGTACATCATGGGCATTTTGGCTGAATAAGGAATGCAGGCTTTGGGAATCTTATCTACCTTCATTTTTAGCCTGGTATGAGTGATTTCAGCATCTCTAGGGTTTTTTCTCCCTCCCTCCCCCCCGATTTTGTTTTGTTTTGTTCTTTGTTTTAACTATCGTCAAACCCCCAGTTTTGTAACACTTTTCCCCCGTCTTTTTTGTTATTTTCTCCTTTGCTGCATTAAGATGCAATTATGTACTTTAGTTAATTGCCTGTTACTTAATGTCAAAATGCATAATGTGTCTGAAATGTCCTCTATTTTTCTCTGTCAAAATCATATGTAGCATAGGAAAAAATGCAAGCTATTAAGGTTATGTCTTGTCAAGAAATTACCTAAAAAGCTAATTTTTTCCTGATGGAACATATATCACACTTTCGGGTACAGTGTTATGATTATAGGCATTTAAAATGTATAAACTGTTGCTATTACATATTCTTAGTTCCTGAGGGATTTTATGTGTAGGACTTATTTACTCAGAATTATAAATTCACATTTGGTTTGGCACATACTTAGGGGCTGATAAAGCTGGAAACATTTTTACAGGCTAATGTAACTGGACAGCAGCAAGTGCCAAAAAGCATTAGGAAAATGGAAATCTGTTCTGTTTCACAGCTGAATTTACCCTTTTATAGACACTGAATGTGTTTGAATATTTTATTTCAAATCTGTGTGAGGTAGGTGGAAAAAGGTTTAAACTAATAAATGACATAATTAATGGCAGATATAATAATGGTACACCTGGTTGAAACATATTTTCGTCTGAAAAAAAGAGTTTTTCTCAGTTCACATTGGGAGACTGCTGTATTTTTATTTAAGAGCTCTTAAGTCACAGGATTTTTAGCACATAAAAAGTTATTCTAAAAGCAAATTATGAAAGATGTAGACTCAGCATTTGGGTGAGGCAGTGCTGGAAAGCGTGGCCCTGGAGCAGTTTGACATGGACTATTGTGCCAAGAATACAGGAAGAATTTTAGCTGGAAAAATATTTGGTTTTCATTTAAATAAACTCTGTGTCATAGTCCAGGTAACAGGAGGCCAGTTAAAGGTTGTGCGAAAAAAACCCCAAAACTTATTTCTGTCTTAATTTCTTTTGGAAACCTTAATAGTGCACCCAAAATATTTCTGTGGGAGAACTCCACGCCTAGACTGACTGTCTTGAACAGCCGGTTGGGGAGCTCCTGCTCTCACAGCGGGGCTCGCCTGCACTACGGCTCGGGGAAAAACATCAGAGACAGATGAAAAAGCATCACCGGGAGCTGCAACCCGCTGTTCCTCCGGCGGCACCGGGGGAGGCCAGTGGGGTTTGCTCAAGCTTCCCGTTCCAGCATCCTCATGGGGACAATGACATTCATACTGGTGACGTGCCAGAGCTGCCGCTTTAGACGGTTTATTGCTTGGATGGGTCCCGCCCGGTGTGCTGGTTCGGGGTGGGGAGAGGGGCCCTTGGGCTGGTGCTCAGCCGCGCAGGGGGGCTGCTTTTGAGAAGGACCAGAAGCTTCTGCCTCCATGGGTTGGAGTTTGATGGCAACATGTGGGACTTTGGAAACAGGAGAATTCCCATTTCTGGCAGTTTACTTCCTACCAGCTGTAAAATCTGAGTCTCAGAAGGACGGTAGGGTTGGCAACAGGTAGGCTTTGTTATGTTATTTTACTTTGTTTCTTATAGAAAGAGTAGTCCCTCATAGAAAGTCTGTTTAATTCTGTGGCTGAATCAAAAATTACAGGAAACCTTCAGAATTTGGCATTCCACAGCTTTTTCCATCTGAATTACTAGTTCATGAAAATTTTAATGAGCAACCTACCTAAAAACATAAACCAAATTAAAAGCACGCAGGGAGTATATTGTGCTTCATACCTCCCTCCATTCAGCTGTACAATATTTGCTAGTTTTGATAATGTTTGGCATCAGAAAATAATAATAAAATGTAGTTTTGTCTATAGCTTTCTGTTACATCCACTATGTAAAGGAATGATCGAAACTACAGCTAAGTAGTAACATGAGAAAATATGCTAAAAATATTCACAGGTCTTGCAATTTGCCTCCTCCACTTGGCTTCCTCTCAGCAAATGTGCCAGCAGGACTGTTTCTGTCCCCTCTTTATTTTCACGATCTCTAAGCGCAAGGAGAAACCATCCATGCAGGGTACGACAAATCTCTGCTCTGCAGGGACACGTTTCGAGGCTGGCGTGGCGTGGGCACGGTGCTCCAGATCTGCAGCACCTTCCTGGCTGTGAAAGGTTCAGGAGGTCCTGGGATCCCTCGAAATCCCCTGCAAAGCACATGGCCAACCCACGCCACCGCGGTGCAGGGTCAGCCCACCACGGGCTCCGGCTCCTGCCCTGAACCGTCCTGTTTCATGATCACTCTTCACAGCGAGATATTGGCCGGTTAACTTCCACTGAAGCCCACATCTGGGCCAAGTTTAGGAAGACGATGACTCCACGTCCATTGGAGTAAAGGTCAACCATGAAATAAATAAAACACAGCTTCAATGTCTTCAATTTTGTAGGATTTTTCAATCCTACAAACCCACAAAACATTATTTAATGAGACCAACATATGCACGCTGTCATAGACAGGCAAGTAGGATTTAGTTAAAATAATCCGAAAATGAGAAAACCTGACAGCCTACTTCTCCAGGGCTGGTGGCTCTCCCTGCCGTCCCCAGGCTGTCTTCTCTGTTTTCCCTGTCTTACTTATTTCTCTTTCAGGCTTGGCATGCCCCCAGAGTGTGTTTGCAGTTTCTCTGCCTACCTTTCCTCTATTTCACTTGAGCTCTCATCTCTTCCTCCACGGCTTATTTTCTATTTCCAAGTTCTTTTTCTTCCTGTCTGTTTTACTTTCTCATTAAACTTGTCTTGGCTCTCTCCAGACTGACCCGGCATGTTTGGTTGGCAGGGTACATTTCACTATGCTGCTTTTCGTCTGCTTGAAGTACAAAAATATTGATATTTACAGAGCTTGTTGTAAAAATCAATATTGCACTAGGCAGAGCAGAACAGCTGCTGTGTTGTAAAGCCGGTCCTGTCAGCCTCAAAAACTGATAGGGTTTTAAGAAATCGGGAAAAGAGTGAGCAAACCTATGTTTATGAGAGTTTGGTCTGAAAGCACTGCAGTAGCATGATGCGATTTCTTGTCTTGCTTGCAAAGAGACATGTTTATTATGAAAAAAGAAACATTCTGCAAGCATCATTTTTGGCTGCTGCGGTAGTACTGGTACACGTCCCCTTCGGTTCAAACTTCCTCAGTACGTGTGCTCTTGAAATTGTGGGTGCTAACTGCCTGGTAATTCAGACAGGAGAAAACACTAGTAAATTAATTAGCTCATAGGTAAAGCTGGTAGTAGCTACTTCTTTGCTTCAGAGAATAAAGATTTTCACTTCTACTGTTTTGAAAGCAGGAGTACTGGCTCTTACAGAGCAGAGCACATCTGGACCATGGACTATCAATAGTCCAAAGGATTATTAGGATTATCAACAGGATAATACTAACAGCTTGGAAATCACTGGCTAAAATAATTCAAAGTGATTTTTTGCCAAACAGAGCAAGTCCACGACGGGGAGCTGCTGCTCGGTTCCTCGGGCAGTGCCAAGCCCTTTCTCCGGCTGCTGCCTTCGACAGTTGTGAAGTTCACCCTTTGCACCTTGGAGTACCCTGGGGATGACAAAGAAACTGAATCCGTTCACAGCAGATAACCTAGATTTTTCTGGTTGCACACAAGCTGCCTTTTCAATGCGGAAGGAGAGAGGCAAATCCTTTTTGCAAGTGTTAGCCAGCTCAGACAGGAGTTTGAGCATTCGCTTGGCCCCACGCAGCTGAACAGTCTCTAAACCAAACTACGTGTAATTAAGTACCTTAATGAAATGTAATATTGAGACTGAGATGATTTCACGTAATTTTGAAATATTAAATAGCTTAAAGATTAATCTTGGGGGGGGCTCTTTTGCCTCTAAGCAGCATTTCTTAAGCAATTTTCTAACTTCAAGACTCTGTTTTCAAAAATGTTCTTTTTACATGCCAGAGGAAAAAAGCCAGTAGTAAACAAACCCGGGAACTGATACTAATGCAAATTCCTCACAAATTTTACAACCTCATGAACCTCTTAGCTCTTAAAAGCCTTTGGAAGCTTTTTCATCCTGGTTTTATTTGGCAAACTGTAGTCAATTCTATCTCATGAATTTCTATTTTCCTAAGCACTAGCTTGCTGCCCACCAATGTAATTATACTAACTTCCTTTCCTTTGGAATTTGAAGACTTTATCCATCATTTCTCTTCCTTGAAAAATGTTTTGATGTTTTCAATTGAATATGTGTTTTCATCTTTAAGCTTAAGTTTGGTCAAAACAATTAAAAAATTGTATTTCTTCCCCTTCTGTATTATTAATAATTATGTAATTTTCTATTTTCTCTAGTAGCTTTTGTGTCATTTAGTGAGGAAATGAGTTTAGGCTTTATTTCTAAATATAATTTAATAAAACTTAGGAAGTCGATTCTAATGAAACACAGGAGGGTCCCTCTGAACCCCATTCACTGTGGGGGTGACCGAGGGCTGGCACGGGTCGCCCAGGGAGGTGGTGGAGTCTCCATCCTTGGGGGTGTTCAGAACCCAACCCGACATGGTCCTGGGCCGCCTGCTCTAGGGGACTGGACCAGATGAGCTCCAGAGGTCCCACCAACCTCAACCAGTCTGTGATGCAGTGAAAAATCTTTACAAGATTTGTAGCTCATGAGGATATCAGCAGTGGATGAGAGCAGAGTCCCATTAATAGAAGTTAGTAGAAACTTGGTTACTAACTTCAGTGATGTTGATTTTTCCAATTTATTTTAACCAAAGGGTTTATGACAGGAGCTGAGAATTTACACGGACAATGATTCATTTGTTTTTCATCCACACGGGAAAAGGTTAATTGTTGATGAAACTTGCTTTTTTTCCGCCATTCATATCCTAGAATTTCAAAGGGAAGTGAGAGCCTGGCCTCTGAGCAAATTCTTAATGATTACTAGTATCACAGTATATATAAAATTCAACCTTCATAATTTGCTAAATAAGTCCGTATTTCTCCACTTGAAGCTGCCTTAGGGAAGCTTGAACCAAGACATAATTTTTTTCTTCATTTTTCTGAAATATCTATATTCAGGGATAGGTACTTCTTACTCATTTGAGACACTTTATGAAAATTAGATGAAAGTGCTCTAGCCATGCTTTCCAGTCTACATTATGAAAATATGATTTATATAGAACCGTTCCCTTAGGAATCAAGTCTTTAAAGTAATAGAAACTTTTTTAGCATTTTACCTTTCTAGACACACCGTCACCTTGCGGTTGGATCTCATTAACACAGGAGCCTCTCTGAGATATTTCACTAATTCCCTTGATTAATATCTATAAAATTTGTTTGCAACTGTAAAATATTTGCTGCAAATTCTAAGCACTTCAAAAAATCTTAAATATTCACCAGTATGTGCTACGCTATTCTCTATGAAGCCTCCATAACTGGGATTTTTAAATCCTGAGGCAACGTGAACGTCTAAAGTCTGATTAATTCCTCTCTATCCAAGGGATACACTCGGTAGCGGGCGTATTACTGCCAAGGAGCTCTGTGTTTGGTACTTAAAAGCAAGATTCGTTACGTCCTTAGCTACACTTCCAAAATTAAGTGGTGACAGTAGAGCCTGGCTAGCTCAGAAGTGCAGCAGGAACTACCAGCTCCATCAATAAACGCAAGGCTGGTACAAGAATGAATGAGATGTGCCTCCACATAGTACACAGATTTTTGTTTCATGGGATGTATGAAGGGCCAATGCAAAGCTTGTCTTTTCCAGATCAGGATTAAGATGAGGAGTCTTGGTGGACTCGTGTGGCACTTTTGGAGCACATAATATGAATAATAATTATGAATGCTAAATGTCCTTAAATTAAAGAAAGAACAGTTCAAATGTAGATAATAGTTAAGCGCTATAAAAATACTACCATGTGTTTGGAAATGGTTTCTGTGATATGTTCATATTTTCTCCTTTCTATTTGGATCTATTCCATTCTATTCTATCTGCTTTATTCTTTTTTCTGACAAATGACCATGCTGTATATGATGGAGCTGTCTAATAACTGTAATGCATTACTCCAGTGATTTCCATTCATTGGTCACTCAATATGGTTGGTGAAGGATTGCTTGGATTTTTATAGTCCTAAGTACTTGCTAGGAACCGAGTCACTTTGAAAGCATCATGGAGTTACAATTCCTGTTGCAGTAAGAAGTACCGGTTAGGTATGAGACACAATAAGGTTATCTACAGCAAAAGGAATTTAGGAGGTTTTGGGTTGTTTTCTTTCTTTTCTTCTGTTGATCTTTGAGTCTGGAGATAGAAGATGGAGGAGTCATCTCTTTGTGTCCACTAACATGACCCTTTGGCCACTAGCCTTGATATCTTCTGATATCTTCCTTATACATCACATAGGAATCCAGTAACATAACGTGAGAAGGGAAGGACATTTAAATTATTACCTCTCCTATTTCAGAAAATACGTGCTTGGAAGAAGAAATCCTGTAGGAAAAATACAGAGATGCAGGACTGGCTGTCGAATGTGGAGCAATACTTTCAAGCAGGCTGTGGACATACGCCACTGCAACAGCCTTGTTGCGTTTTAGGCGGGTGTATGACTTTGAATGCACTTCATGAAAAGAAGACTTGCAAGGTCCAACTGGACAAGAGCCAGAGTAAGCTGGCCCAGTGTTGAAGTCCCCCCTGCTCCGGGCAGGAGGGTGCTCTGGGGAGCGCCAGTCCCCTCCAGCCCGCGTTACCCTCTGGCTCCGGGGCTTCTGTGATTCTGTGACATAGGAGCTCTCCGTTTAACACGTGCTGTCCGTAGGGCTGCTTCAGGCGGATGCCTGCGACGAAAGGAGGTTGCTCATACAGGCAAAATTCTGTTCTCTCCGTCTCACTTGAGGTTGCCCACCCTTCCTCTTGCCTTAGGTTGTGTAGCACGAGCGCTGCTCTGCTTCAGCTGGCCCTGCGGTGGGAACCGGGCGGGTCCGCCAGCACGCCCTTTGCTCCCTGCCGGTTGTCACCACCTCCTTTTTAACTTTAGAAGTGCCCTCAGAGCTCTCTGCAGCCACCCTTTGCCTTTGCCCCATGGCCCATCCCGTCAGTTTGGAGTGCCGGGAGAGGCAGCGCCTCTTCCCTTTTTAGAGCAATTTAACGTAGCTGGTGTGAGGAGGCGAGCGGCTCTCAGCCGCGGAGCTGCCAAGTCTGACGGGCTGGCGTGGCTGAGGGGGCTGAATGGGACTTGCTTGCAAAAACTGTTTAAATTGTGAACGGGCAGAGTCCTCTGCAGAAAACTCCTGGAAATGGGGAATCCGTTGGCATGAAAGAGCTTTTAATTTGTGAGAAAGGCAGGTAAATGCTACTATTTTAGTGGAAATGGGTGACAGGAGGAAATGAAGTTTTGTGACAGTTCAGGTAAAGAAGTTTGACATTTGTACGGTTTTATGCAGAGAAAAGTTTGTGATGTACTGGTGCTATTTGAGAATTTTTTGAATTGCATTTTTAATTATTTGTCAAGGGCACCTAGAGTCTTGGAAATGTATTATTTTATGTTTTATAGGTTGAAATCTAAATAAATAAATGTGGTTGAGAGCTCAAATGACTGTCTGCACAGTGTGCAACAGCAGTTAAAATGCTTTGGTGCATTAAAAGTATGGAATATATTACAGCAGCATATTGAACAATGGTACATCTCATCTGGAGCGACGCATTCAATTTTGTTTGCCTACCCTAAGCTATAATTAAGATTGACAAGGTTATCCAGAGACGGAGAATAAATATTACAGGAATTTTAGATATGCTGACACATGACTAAAGAACTATAAGAAATTAAATTTCTGGACAACAAATATGAACACAATTAAGACAAGGCTGCTTCAGAAAATGTAGGGAATATTGGTGAAGAAATACTTGGACTGTAAGCTCTTTAGCTGATTTTTGTGCCAGTTTGGCGGGGTCTTTGTCGCGCTGGTGCAGAGGCTGCTGCGGCAGAGCAGGCTCCTGAGGAGCCGCCCCAGTGCAGATAACAATAGCGGCAATAATGGAACTGGTGGCAACTGGGACGGGAGAGCAAGTAGACAAGTGCTACGAATAGGTTGTAGAAGGGCTGGATTTTTTTATTTGTTGCTCTCAACAAGAAAGAACACTTTTCAGTCCAAAATATTACTATTATAAATATTGCTATTATAAATACTTCAGGTGTTTGCAGCTGCCTCCCTGCCCGCCTTGCTGGCCAGGCGTTTGGCCACCGCACTGCGATGTGTCTGCGACAGCGCGTCCCGCGGCCCCTTGCCAGCCCTGCTGGCACCACAGTCGCGCAGGCGCAGTGACCCATCCTCGTGGGATGAAGTACTCTCCAGCTGTAGCGATTTCAGTCTCCGCTGCTCCCGATACTCTCTCAGCAGAGCAATATGTTTCTGTCATTTTTTTGCATTAGCCACCTCTGCAACCATGCTAGGGATTCCCCAGACTTCTGCGGCAGGTATTCCCGGGTGCACGCACACGGGCTGATGCTGCCCAGCCTTTTAGGCAGCGGCCAGCACTTCGATGGGTGTGGAAATGTAGCTCCCCATATAACTACAGCTTTTCTTTTTCCCATCTGCTCCCACTTCTCCTACTTGTCTTTCTAGCTTATCTGCTGCTTCTTTTTTTTGAACATAGCCAGCATCACAGACTAAGTCTTTCATTCCTCTTTTCCCCTGCGGCTAACCACCTACATCCTATTTTAAGATCTATTTTCAGCTCACTCTAGCAATTAACATGCGATATTGCAGTAAGTCTGGGCAGCAAAATTATTGGGTCATTTCACTGAAATGTCCATTATAGATAAATATGCAATCAGGCATCTGTGGCAGTGCACGAAGTCAGCCCTCCATTATCCTCCAGTACATGGATAGCCGTAAACACACTTCTATACACACAAACAGAATTTGTATTTAAAATACTGGAAATAATTAAGTCAAATGCTTCCCTGCATATAAACACAGGGCATTCACTGGAGTTAATTTGAGCTGGGTATGTGTAACAGTTAAATGCTAGGTCATTATTTTTTCCAGTGGTCTGCAAATATGTAATTTATGTGCCATTATGTACGTAAATCCTCTATCTTCTACTAACAAAACCAACAAAAACCACAAACATGCTTACTGTTAAAAACTATGAGGATCCAATTCTGCACTCTTTTTGCAAGCGATGCCATCCCTTTGCATTGATAATGTAAATCTTCGTAGTCAGGCCCATCGATTTTATTCCCACAATATGTGTAAATTTATTGTCAGCGTGTGCCAGCGCCCCATCACCACTTACACTTCCCTCCCACCCAACACGTGCGGTGGGTTGGATGGTTGTCACTTGGGTGGTTGAAGCAGGAGGGCGTGCAGTGAGGTGCCATCCTCCCCCGCCGGGTCCCTGGGTGGTCCCCAGGACCACCGCCAGCCTCCGCCTTCCCCGGAGGCCGGAGCACAGCCGCTCCTGAAGGGTGAGCGTCCTGTCGGGATGCAGCACGGGCTCCCTGAAGCGCAGGGCTGCCGCTCTGCCTGGCGTGTTTTGGGTCTCCTCCTCTTATTCACCACTTTTCTACCAGCTCCTCCCTGTGAGGGAACCAGGGGCTTTGGGGGAATGGGACTGACTGACGTTTTTGCCTGGAGAAGTCAAGCAAGCTCTGAAATTTGCAGGATAGCAGTCTCTTTTGATTAATCAGATTTTATATAATATTTATTACTTTATATAGAGAAAAAACACAACCTTATTACAGGTACCTCTATATCATCACAGTGAAATTAATACAGATTTTGATCCCTGAAAACCGCCAATTGTCTAGCAGAGCACCATCCTAAAAATGCATATAGCTAAATGAAAATAAATTGTGTATACAGTAGTAGCAGGTGGGTTTGGTCCATTTTCTTGATGTTTTCTTATCCTTTTAGGCAAAAAAATGTACAGTATTCAGGGTACGACTACCCATAGCTTCAGTACTGTACGAGTTTGAAGATAACTATGGCAGCTTTTAAGTCGCCAGCTTAGCTAGCGGTGGCAGGTGAGCTGTGGGAGCTTGGAGCTCTGCCCGGGCGAATTTACCCTGTTTCAGCAGAAGGATGATTTTCCCCAGGGGGTTGTGCAGTGCCATGCCCAGCACAGCCGCCGTCCCAGTTTAACGCTCCCTCCGGTGCCGCGACGCTCCGCGGCGCTGGGGCAGCAACACGGGCCTCCCCCACTCTCTTCTCTGTTCATACGCTCTTTCTTAATAAGCCAGGAAATTTCAGTTAATTATCTCTCCTATGTTATAGATCAGACTAAATTATTGATGTTTACCTAGTTGTCTTAAAAAAGAAATTGTATTTTAAAATTCTGTGATGGAGATGTGACTTTAAGATATGGAAAAGAGGTTCGTGTCTGTGTGTGTTCTTTATGGAAATGTTTTTTATTCTGGAGTTGCAGATATTGCTTATGAGAGACAAGCTGATTAATCTCAGTTGTATGTGGCTCTCAAAGATTAATAGCCTCATTCTGATTCATGCTATTTATGGTGCAGCTCAAATGTTTGGATTTTTTTAAACACTGAAAAGATGCAGAGCAAATGTCTTCCAACCATCCCAGCTCCCCTCCTAGGTTGACTAAGTTCCACCTGTTCTTGAAAGAGTTGCTTAAAAACATTTATTGATTTCCAGTGCACTCAGCAACAGCACTAATAGCACCAAGGGTGCATAGGTAGGTGTGTAGGGATCTGCCTTTTTCCCTTGCTTTTTTTATGCCATTGCTGAGTAAGGTCTTTGACCCTAGTTCTTATATAAAAATACGTTTGCTTATAATATACTGCTTATAATATACTGCTTCTAATACATTGCTTATGATAGGGTGAAGTCTTTGTTCCTATTCAGTACTTATGGAAGCAAAACCGTTAGCTGACGCGAGTCTCCTGGAGGACGAGTGATGTGGGAATAACGTTAGTGCTTCTCCCTCGTCCGTGTGTACCTGAGGACAGCCATTCCTCAGTGGCTCTGTGTCCGAGTAACCGTGTGTTACCGTAACGCTGCTGCGCTAGGGAAACCAACAAAAAAAAGGAAGCTCGGAAATCTAAAAATGGCTCAAAGTGGGCGAGCAGCTGAAACCTCTCTCAGCTTTCTGGCAGGCAGCGTTTAAGGTATTTGCCTGGGAGGGAGTAGGAAAGGTGGATTAGCAATCATAGCAAATGTACTTGTTTTTCGTGGAGTCACTCTTTGCAAACGTCATGGTGGGGTTCCACCTGTAGTTTCAGTTATTTCTGCCCAAAACATGGTCAGGTTTGGGTTTGTTTGTTTGTTTGCTTGATTTCTTCTCTTTCCCAGCACTCTGAAGTCAGCTTACCTCCGAGAGTCAAGCTGAATTCTTTCCAGTTACATTTAATAATAAAAGAAAAGAAGCTGGTTTTTATGCTCTGCAGGGCTATAAGCCACTGGCATTCAGCAAACCCTTCTGTTCATGCCCCGGCTGTAACAGAGCTGTGCATGCTGACCGCCTCTTGCCTCCCGGCTCGGGGAATTGGAGGAGGAAACATGTTTTTGCCATTAGTTTAAATAAACACTGATAAATAGATGTGTTTGCATGTGTGGGATGAATGATTAAGCAAGGTAACGCTGCTGCACAGTTTTTTTCAGAGCAGTATTCCCTTTTCCCATCCGAGGTGTTCAAGCCCAGCAAGAGCAAACCAGGCTAGGGGGGTTTAGAGGGCGGCAGGCTTTGCAGACACAAAATCCTGATTGCGAGCTGCCTTGCCTTCCCTTCCACCCCGACCTGATTTTGCTGGCTGCGCCCTTGCGGGCTGTACAGCCCGAGCCCGCGCAGCGTGCTGCTGGGCTGCCCCGGGCGGCCTTGGGGACGAAGGGCGGCGTTAACCTCTGCCGGGGGCAGGCGGGGACGGGGCAGCGGCACAGCACAGCCGGGGGTACCTCATTTATCCCGTCAGCTACTCCTTGCGGTGTTGTTCGGCGACTCCCTTTCCATCACCCACAATATATTACCCTTTGTGCTTTGGCCGTAATTGATTTTAGCCTTAATTTAAACGCCTTGCTGAAAAAGCGTATGAATCATAAATGTTTCTGTATAATGGTTATATCGTATGGATATACAGAACATACAGTGACATAGTTACCTAATTAGTTATCATTTTGTATATACATATACATAATGATATGGTTGTATAAACTGGAGAGTCATAGTGACTGTACAGCGGATCATATTATTTTGTTTTGCATAATGCCATATTGCTTGGAGTGGAGAAGGGCAGGAAACAGGAGGTGCAATTATTCAGCTAACCAGTCTAATTATTTACTGTGGATTTTTTCTGTGCAATCCAAGCACCTCGCAATATTGGTGAATGCAAACGCTCGCGTCACCTGCGAGGAACCGGCTGTCCCCCTCGACAGGAGGGAGAGGGGTGCAGAGGGCTGCCCCCACCGCTCAGCCCTCCTCAGCTCGCCAGGACGCTCAGCATCTTCTTCGTTGGTCCCAAACGCCCATCACAGGGAAACGGGCTAAACTTGCATGGGGGGAATATATGTCCAATGTGATTGTAAATACTTTTAATACCATTCCTTTAGCTATGTTTTATAAAAATGTGCACTCATCCATTCTCTGGCCAACAATTATTTTACTTGTCAAAACTGCATCATAAGACACCATTTAATCTAAAAATATACGGAGAAAAGTTTGCAGCTATTCTATCTAAAAAATGAATTTTGATGTGCATTGTATGTTTTCCAGTGTGATTACCCCACCTGTTAATACCCTCAGCATCTTAATGTACCTCTTACAGAGGTTATCAATAATTGATTCCTTTTATAAAAGTCTATTTGTTCTGATGTGAAATTGTTAACTTTCAAAAGATGTGATTCTATCTTTCCATCTCTTTTACAAGTAAAATGAACAGGCAACATATTTTGAACATGAATAAGAAGGCTGGATATTTTTTTCAAAGGGAAAACATAAAAGGAAAAGAAAAAAGGAATTCCCACTAGTTGTTACTATTAAAAAGCTTGTTTATAGGTGATGTGCTAAAGGAAACTACTCAAGAACAGTTCCTTGTTACACACAGGTTATGCAAACCTTGTCAGGCTGTATCAAACTTTGCCTTAGAGCAGTCGTGCACGCTAAAGTCACCTCTGAAGAGATTCAAATGGCAGAAGTGGATTTCCCAGTAATTATAAAAATAGTTGCATATAGGTAGTCAGTGAATGTTTCTTTGGATAGGTTGTTCATCTTCCTCTGTGTGCACTATCACTTATTTCTTCAGAAAACAACCTGTGCTGAGAAATGCCATTTTTCTGCACCCAGTAAAGGGTACATTTAATTTCGCTGAAATGAAGTGAAAACTGAAACTTCTCATCTAGGCTCCCTTTCCCACAAGAGGTCCCTTCCGAGCTGGGCTGTTCTATGCTTCTATGCAATGACTTACAGCGTCGCTATTCAAGCTGGCTGGGGGCCACGTTGTAAGACAGGCTCAGCCCAAGGACCTGATCCTGCACCTCGGCGTCAGACTGCGTAGAGTTCAGGCGACGCGTTTGGCTCTCCCTGTCGGCGAGGTTGTTGTAGATCTGGGGTGAAATCCTGTCCTTGCTGAAGTCAACCGGAGCCTAGGAAGACGGGAAGAAAGATTGCGTCTTTTGTTGTTTCCCTTCCAGCAGAGAAGTAATGTGAGTCTGGTTTTCCCACGGGCAGGAGCTCCATGCTCCTGGAATGGTGGAAATTCGGAATACATAAAATGAGGTATGAATTCCTGAAATTCTTTGGAATGCCACTCGATGCGATCCTGCCCGCTCCAGCCTTTGTCGGGGTTTCGGTTCCAGGTGAACAACTGCGTATTTAAATGTAGTTGTCACTCACATCTGCCAAAATCCCTTGCTCTAAACGGCATCGCCGTCTCAAAGACGGGATTTGAACAGAGTCAGCGCAAAGTGATGGTGTACCGCGCGTGCCAGCTCACGTGTCCGACAGAGCAGTCAGTATGGAGCACCCAGGCACAGGCAAGTCGGGTCTTGTGCCGCTTTCCTCAAAGCCACTCGAATGTAGCTTCCACTTCATTCTTTTTATGTTACAAATAAGAATCCACAGCAACAATTAGGAGGAGGCAAAAATTGGGCTACGTGCTTCTTCAGTGGATGTGCTCTAGGACCGGCTCCGCAATACAGTGGCAGATAGCGGGAGGTTTTGCAGAAAAATCAGCATGTCCGAATCAATAGCTGTGATTATCCCGCAGTAACTGCGCTTAATGGTCGTGGGCCATGTTCTTGAGACTGGATTACGGAGGCAAGCGTGTGAGTGTCTGCTGCGAGAAGATAAAGAGCAGCAGTTGAGTGGAGATGGGGGTTTTGCTAAGTAATCGACTTCCTTGGCTGCCTTCTGTAAAAAGCCGAATTCCTCTGGTAAAATTCTTTTCACAAGGAGTGAGTCAAGTGGAAATACAGCATGAGAAATGAGAATAGGCTTCTAAGGTGCTCAAAAAAACGCTCATCCTATTAGCAGTCCAGGGACAAAAAATAACAAGTCTAGGCACAACATTTGAAGATGCATAATGTATTTAAGGCATCTTCTCAGATTTATAATAACTCATTCGTGTCTTAAACTCGGTCTGGTTTAAAAGACGCCCACAGGCCAGTTCTTATCATCTGTCTTTGTTTGTGAGAGTGGGGAACTTCACATTGCTGCTAGTCTTGCTTTGCTGTCCGTGTTGGTCAGGTATGGCATCCTGCAGGTGCATATGGCAACATACCTATCTCGGTCCAGCCCAGAGACACAGAAAATGCTGCTTTTACTGAGATAATTAAAACACACAGTATTGTCCTTACATTTTGCACCACTAAGTTAAGCATAGGAAGACACTGTTTCAGATTATAGATGGTTTTCTTCTATGAAAACTAGAAAACTAAGCACCACATGAACCAGGGACTCAGTCAGGTTTATTATCTTCCAGTGATTTCAAAGTCTTTCTGTTGTAATTTGCCGTTCTAAAAGCAAATGCTTTATCTGAATTTTTTCCATTATCTTGCACGGCGAGACTTATTTAAATCTTGAATGTGAGTAATATGGAAGGGATTGGATCCAGGATATATCCTTCAAATGGTGGAAATTCAGCATATATAAAATGGGGTATGAATTCCTGAAATTCTTTGGAATGCCACTGCAGTGGAGTATGTCCTTTACCTGCCTTTTCCTGGCTTCACCATTGGTACGGGTGCATAAGCAGAGAGACCAGGACCACCAAGAGGGATCTGTCAAATGCAGGACGCCTTGGAATGGTTCTCTAAAATTATTCCACTGGATGCTATTACAAAATGCTTGAGACATCACTGCATTGCATAAGATGCGAAGGTTTCCACCCCGTGGCAATGTACAGTACAGCTGAGGGCCACCGTGGAGCAATCCCTTTGCATTTCACTGGAGATGTGCAGATCTTGATCCCGGAAAGCTCCGGTGGGGACCGGGTGGATTTTACAGTCCATTCAAGCGATAAACACAGTCCGGCATCAGCAGAATGATGATTTCCTGAGCTGTGAGTTCTTTTCCCAAGGTATGGCTCGTTTTCTTGCTACACCAGCGCCATATAAGCAGCGTGAGGAAAAGCTGTCGCCGGGGAAGGAGGGTGCCAGCCGCCTGGGGTCTCGCTGCGACGGTGGGGTGGCCCGGAGCGGCTGCACCATGCCGAGATCTCCCCCCGGGGAAGATGTTTAACAGTACTATTAATAATGTATTAGTAGTAGTACTATGGAGCAAGCAGCTGCGAGGCTCATCCAGAAATCTGGCTATTGCTGGCAACTGCAACCTGGGACATCTGTGCGCCAAGTTCATGTATGTACATGAGCCAGCGCAGCTCCATCTATAACTTTTTCTTCCTCTTTTAAATAAAGAGGTCATTCTTATTTCTCCTGAAAGATTCATTATAGTGAAGGACTGCAGCACAATTAAATTTACCTTTTTTTTTTTATTTATTAGCAAACTAAATGTTCTAGGAGATAAGCACAGCCGAAATCATGTATCAGCCCTAGTAGAAGTCATATGAGTTTCGTTATTAGTTTGGGTGGAAAATTCTATTTCAAGAAAGCCTTTGAGATTTTTAAATTTTATTTTCATTCTGCAGAGGGATGAAGATAACTTCCCAAATATTTTCACAAAACTGGAATTGTTGAAATGGCCTTGTCTGCCAGCTGCACTTTCCTAAATGTATTATATACTGACCTGGATCGTGGTATACCTCCGTGTAATCCCTGTTTTGCCTGACAAAGGGCGAAGATCTCGGTCATAGATCATTCCGAGTTTGGAGTAGGAACTAAACCTGGGTCTAAGCTAATGTCAGAAACTTCAGAGAAATGGGAGGCTTCTCTTGATCTGCCTTTTGGCTTATTTTCATCATGATGAGAAAAGCAACAGTGGCTGGGCACAGGAAGCACACTGCCAGGCTGCAGAGAAATTGCTGCAAGGAAATGTGTTATTTGTAAAAATGCCAAAATACATTATAGAATGCCAGAATATTTTCGTTTGGATTTTTTTTTTTTTTAAATTTTAACATATTTGCTTCTTTTAAAAAAAGAAGGGAGTACTCAAATTTTTCCGAAGACAGAAACACTGACATTGCACCGATTTGCTGGCCGAGGCAGGGTACGAGTTAGCAGCCGAAGGACGGAAGGGGAATAGCACTGACACCAAAACGGCAACCCCTGGGCGGCACTGGCGGGGCAGGGCTCGGGGGCAGCCGCTCAGCGGCCCCGGGACACAACC
>NW_009189058.1:324-37433 GCF_000690835.1 Fulmarus glacialis | reverse complement strand
TATAAATATAATATATATGTAATCTTGTAACCACAATAAATATCAAGAAGGTCTTTTTTAGGCACACAGCATAGAAAAAAATGCAGAATCTGCACAATCCTTAAGATTCTTGGAGTGACTCACTCTTACATTGTTTTCACACTGAAAAAGCAAATATTTTACACAAAATATACAGCCACAGTTTATGCAGTCCCCAGTGAACAGGGAATCTTTCCTCACCTTCCTGTAAGTCTACTCCTTGATTTTCTAATACTATTGCTCTATACAGCTATTACATAAGAAAATAGTTTGCAGGTTTGTTTTTTTACCCAGCTAATAGCCTAAGTAATTATCAGTGCTAACAAAATAAGTACAGCATATCTACATAAGGTATATACAAGTGTTTGCACAAACATGGGTTTGGTGAACTACTTCTGAGCTCACTTTTAATACTGGGGAGTTAACCTGAAAGCAGAAAAAAAGGATTTTCAGTGATCCTACCTCAGAAATATTTTATCATTTGAGTGATACCTGGGCTTCAGAGATAGAAAGCTTTACATTTAGAAATTGATTTTAAAAATCAAATTCTTGGCTATGCTAGCAGATGTAGGCTGCCATTGGTTTTGAATGTGTTCCCTTCAGTGCAAGTGAAAACCCGAAGAATTAATCCAAAGGGAGTTTTCTCAACCTGTACGTACAGTCATGACATTTTAAAGACTGTCGCTACGGAGCACCTGAGATTGCACCCTAGTAAATAAAGCTGACCACTTCTCGTAGGAGAGTCATGATCAGTGAGAGAGAAGAAACAAACAGCATTTTTTTTCTGCAGTTACAAATCAGACTCTGGCATATCAGGCATATCTGCCATCAGGTACCCAATACCATAACGTCCATTTGGAGCAGTATCCAGAGTTGGTGATCCAGTCTGTTTTCGATATATGTTTTTGCCAAAATTTGGAGATGGCACTTCACTTGGACTCTTCCCATGAATCAGACTTGTATTATCTCCCTCCAGATTAACAGGTTCCTTTATTATCCGGCCTCTTTTGTAGGATACAGATGCCAAACTACCAGAGCTGTCATCGATAAGGTTGCAACGGCGCACCATGAACACTATTGGGACCGGCAGTATGGCCAATACCATCAGCGATATACAGACAATCATTCCCCATGTTGGATAGCTGTGGAACTCTTCCGTAGCCTGTGCAACCCAAGAGAAGAACTATTAATACATATTTACTTAAAAAAGAGCACATCTGCAGTCCTCACCAAGGCATGTAGTTTTCAAACACATACTCATCTTTTTGTCAAATTGCACCCACAATGCGGGCACCACCACAGATCTAAAATTTGAACAGTCATGGAAATGTATCTTTCTGCCAGTGAGTAGGACCAAAACACTGTCCCACAGTTTCTGAGATGCTCAGAGCACTCTAGTAGAGCCCAAATCAAGATTTTCACATTAGGCCTTCTTCTGTATTTGTCTGTAGTTGTTCCCTGATCCTTTAAAGGATGTTCAGAACAGACAAGCGTGCAGTGGAGTCTGTAACTGTGCCTGGAAAATAAGTCCTTGTTCTGTAGGCTAATAGCTGGTCTAGACACGGACTGTCTCAGATCACCCTGTGTAATTGTTCCACTTGGTATAAACTTCACGCAAACTGTAACACATTTACTGGGGCAGTGACTGCACCCCACACCTCTACTGCGTCCACGAATCACTGGCCAACAGACTGTTTGCGTAGTAGCTCAATTAACATTTAATTTTATACACAGAAAAGAACAGTATGTTTGGTATTCTAAGGTATTTCTCTTTCTAATTTTTGAGGGCAAGAATCAAACATAACAAGAGAGTTTTTCTGAGAATCCTGAGAAAGTAGTAGTGGTTGTCTGATCTACCTACAGTAAAGCCAACCTCTTGTATTTACACTTTAACTGTCTTTGCTGCGATTTCCCCCCCCGTCTAATTTTGACAATGTCCATTCAGAAGGGTCCCTGAGATTCATTTCTCCGACATTTTATGCTCCCTATATTTTGCATGACAAGCCTGTAGAAACAGCTGAGGGCTGATGAGCCTACAAACTAGCAGAACTCTTCAGAGTTACCTTGACTGAATCTCTTTTTGGAGAAACACGCAGCACTGACTCTGCAGTTCACCCAGACAAGTTTTTTACAAATCAAACATTCTTATCAGAGACAGGATTTAATGCAGCTGTTACTTACAATGTGATATGTGTTCCCAAAGGGGAAAATTTATGACATAGCTAAATCGCAATATTTAATTCCACGTAAAAAAATGATGTGACATCTGAAATGATTTTTTCAGTGTTATGACCCAATTATTTTCTGCAATAAAGTAAGATTTAATGGAAGTGAACAACCTCTCCCACCCTTAAGAATTTCTTCAACATACATCAACAAACTAAAAGTCACAAAAAGCATGAAGGTTTGTGTCAAGCAGTTATATTTTAAAGCAGAACTACTCTAAAATTAAAAAATGGTTGGTCTTACATTAATGCTACTTGAGATAAACACAACCCATGTCATCATTTATACTGATTTTGAATTTCTAATTGCAAATTTTTCCTTTTCATGTACTTCTGAAATACTTCACATATGATCATTATGATGGTGATGGCATCTGTTATATACATACCGTATCTTCAATCCAAGCATTGTAGCCAGGAGGACTTAATCCCATTTGGACAACGCTAGCTACCAGCAAACATAACAATACTAAAGGTGAAACATACTTCCACATGTAGTAGTAATACTGGCTTGGAGAAAACCCAAGCATATCCTTCAGATCCTCCATAAATCTGTGAAGGGAATAAAAGGTTATTGTTAGTGCGTACACCGAGATTTCAAGTACTGTAATTGATACACAGCACCTAATTTGAGGGAACAGACACAGTGAAAAAATGCATGTACAGGAATGGCTGCAGTTTAGATTACTTGATGGGCTAAAAAACAGAGCTTGTATTACTAGTTCAGAACAGATGAACAGAAGGAATCGCTATACAGTGAAGTGACTTAGTAAACTGCTTGCTGGACCGTGCTGGAAAGATATTTAAACTCACCTTTCTTTTGTGAGATTATTTTTTACATCATCTTCTTACATTGTCTACTGGGTTGTTTACTAAGGCATGTGTCATTACTTCTGAGGACATATACAACCAGCACATCTTACAGATTCTGCAAAATTAATTTTGAACCCACATGTGTGCTGCAGTGTAGAAAATAACTTTATGCATAAGCTATGGTTTGCATCATAAGTTGCTGAAATAAAACTTTGTGAAGTTTTAAATCTGCCTCCTTATGCCTCAAAATTGCAAGTTATGATATGAACAAAACTCCTATTTTTGTACTCTTGACGGAGGAGTACATGGTTCCAGAGCCAGTAGGAAAAGAGAATATTTTTAGATTAATTCTTTCGGAGTGTGCACAAGCACTGATTCTGTTTTAACTCCCTTGTGGTCCCACTCCCTTTTGAAATGTGCATCTCAAAAAAGCTCTTATAGCAATAATTATGTTTTCAAAGCAGTTACACATGCAAAACTACTGTTATATAAACTCTCAAAAATTTTTTTGAACTGCATAGTTTGCCGTATTCTATCTTTTGTTTACACTGCCATGAAACACATCGTTACAAAGAAGCTGAATTTACAAATGGATTGTGCCCTCTATAGATAGCCTTTTCTTTTCTGGGATCTCCAGTTCTTCATCCAGTTAAATATAAATCTATTATCTTCATTTCAAAGTCTTTCATCATCTCCACCCTACTTATCCTCTTTTAAAAGCTACCAAGCTCCTTTAGCACTGGTTCCAGCATAGCAGATTTTCTTTCTTGGCTACAGGGATTCACGTGTCGTTTTTTTTCTGTCCTTTGGCTGTAATCCCTTTGGATGCAATGTTTTGGTTTTTTTTCTACCTGATCAAAGACAATGTGTCTAATAAGACATATATATGGATCTTCATTTACGAGGAGGATCCCTTGGTGCTATCACAGCCAATGACAACCTGAAGTTGTTGATTCTGGCAATTTTGGCAAACAAGAATGCTACGTTTCTGAAGAAGGATATTCTGGAGAAACATACATCAGAAGAATACTCCAGAGGGAGGTGCATGTGGCCAATATGAATGAGAAATTCAGCTGTTAACTTTTCACTATATCCTGTCAGAAGCCCTTCTGAAAACATGAATCAACTGCACTCTGATTCAGGAGCAAAGTATTACCATATTTTAGCTATTCCTAAACACCAGCTTCCTCACAGGTTAAGTTGCTGACCTTTGGCATGTCTACCTCCCTTCACAGTAGAACTCTACCTGACTGGACATTACCAACCTGATACTCAGATCATCTATTTCGTCTTTTGTTTGCATGTGTAAAAACATCTACATGGTGTTTTCATGTCTATGTGATCAATTACAGGATTATACATGTGGCCCAAGTGGGAATTCTCCCTTAATGAGTAAGTAGACCAGGCACTACTTGCGTAGACCAGAAACAATGTCTGGAAACCATAAAATTAAGTTTTCTTATTATAGTTTTATTTCATTATGGCGCGAGACTGGCTGATTACTCAGATCGAACAAGTGAAAATTCAAATGAAAACCCACTCATTCTATGTCACCCTTTGTACATGCAAAGGAATCACAGATGTTTAAATTACTTCAACATGCTAGTATAGCACACTTTGTTTTATCTGTAGATGGCATGAGTTATTTTTGATACAAACTCTTCTATTCCTTAAGTGTGGCACACATTGATCTTGCTTGGTAAACACATTCTGGTGATTTCGGTCATAAGACATAAAAAAATTAGAGGGACTTGATGGTCTTTTCTCTTCAGCCATCACTGATAGAAGGTCACTTAACTTCACTGTCAACTGTGCTGCCTCCAAGTAAGTTTTGACCCTATTCTTTGCTATCATTTCCTCTATTTCCTCACTCACAACTAATGCAAAGAACAATTAATTGCTACAACATCCCAAAATAAATCTAGTTCATAAACTGAAACTTTTTTATTGTTACTGCCATTAGACTTTGCTTTGTTCCTTTCTCAGGCTGCCTGGAATACTGCCAATCTGGTCAGAATACTCATCCTCATCTGCTGCTTAGACCACGGTTATTACTTCTTTAAATCTTTCTCTTGCTGTCTTATTTCTATATAAATTCCTCACACTTGCATATCCAGCCTCCTTTCTAACTCTCTAATTTTGCCTCTTTTACTGCATTCTCCTCTCTTTGGATCTGTTGCAATTGCTCTTTGGATTTCACTGCATCAATTCCTGATGCAGTTTGCTCCAAACCTGTTCTTAAAACCAGACTAGATTCACTCCAGATTGACCCACTTTCTACTTACTTGTATTTATGTGTACATCGCAAATGCTTCGTGCAATATAATTAAAATAGTAATAATTATTGTAATGAATACTGTTGATATGGACAGGGAGATACATTTCCTTCACTTACTTGTCTATTCCATAAATTCGGGTGACTGCAATATTCTCCAGAATGACCACAATAAGCAGGGGCAGAGTAGCTGAGTAGTCATCAAACATCGTCACAAAATAATTTCCAGAGCGCTGCACAAAAATCAGGCCAATAAAAAATGCTACCAAGCAGCAGATGACTGGAATAAAGGACAGAAACGTGAACTGTAAGTATAACAAAGTTCCACAGACAAAGAGGGAATAAAGAGAGTTCGAAACAGCAAAGATATAAAACACATTATTTCATATAATCAAAGTTGATAATATTTTCCTTTTTGGGGTCATCTCGATTTTAAGAATATTAGGAATCCTACCTATTCCCAACATAACAGAAAAATTATGAAATTAGAATGACTGGAATTGCCACATTACAGCAGTCCTGATTAAGCAGTGGAGATTAATCACGTGACTATTTCTCATTAAACATTTAACTTAATGTGAATGCAAGGCTAAAATAAACAGAACTGGTAAGCTAAACATCATACATGATGTTACTTGGTCACTAGATCACTTTTTTGGAATTTAGAAGTAAAAAGAACCAAAGTTTCAGACTACAATTCTAAAAAATAAAAAGGCTGAATAGGCTTCCCCTAGATCATTCACAGCATGAACTTCCATTAGAATCTGTCTACATGTATTTGTGCACTAAGCCACAAAATTTCTGCCCCTTCTTTTGTTTAGGGACAACTGGAAATATGTTTCTTGACTGCTTGATCCTGTATAATGAAACTCAATATAATTTTTTTCCTACTAAATTCATCGAGAATAGGATTGAATATTTAAGTAGCCATAAAATAAGTCAAATTTCAATAAATTGTGAAATCAATTGTATGTTGAGCACCAGTAAGACTGATTGTCCCACTTGAAGTGCCCTTTTTTCCCTCCCTGAGAACTTAGGATACACCTAAGCAGTCTAAAATTAGGTGAAATGATCTCAGCCAAAGTATAAAATATCATTACAGAATATACCCATTGTATAAATCCCAGATAATCAATTGTTATTGATTAAAGTAGTGAAAGGAAGACAATGACACTTTTTTAAATACTGTGGTATAAGACCAATCACTTTTTTCAACCTTGTAGTAACTTGCTACAATGACTTTAGAGAATAGAAATTTAGAATTAAAGAGATCATTACAAATCGATGTGAACTCCTAATGCAAGGTGACAAAACCAGAAGAACACAGATAAAATCTCCCCAAACTGAGTCTCATTAATCACACCGAGTTTTATTACTGACCCTGAGAAAATACTTAGACCATCAGAACGATGTATGTGAATTTAGAAATCCTTGTTATTCTTATGTTCTTCCATCGTGTCTTACCATTACACCCCAAAAATATGCATCTTTAGTTGTAAACTAAGGCTCTGGTAGGTATACTCATCATAACTCAGCACGTACACATGCAGACTCCAATTTGGAAATAACTAAACACAAAATAAGTTTAAGCATATGAGTTGGTTTCCCTGAACTCAACAGGGACTGAACTGGAACCATGGTGCAAAAAGTTGCAAATCTGTTCACACTTCTGCAAAAATTGAAGATTTGTGGTTTCTAAGCACAAACACTAGTGCAGGCATAATCCTTCTTAAATCCCACTGATACTGCATGAAGTATAACCCAGGCATTTCAATTTTACAAATTGATTATAAGTTGTTATCCTTTGAATACAACTGAGTTAAGCAAAAATCATACATGCATAACATTCAAAAAAATTACCAGAGAAAGGCAGTTCTTGAATATTCCTTTATCTCAATAGGTTTTTTTTGTCAAATGCAATAACAAGGAATTACTGTAAAATGCTCCATTACTCCAGAGTAATCACTATATATCATGGTATTTGCATATATACTTAGGGAATACAGCTAATTTCTGAATGTCACACTGGTTATTCAGTAAGAACTTACCCGCTAATTTAAAAAAAAAAAAAAAAAACAACAACAAAACAAACAAACAAACAAAAAAAAACCCCAAAACCAAACCCTAAGTGCTCAATAGGTTAGGACTTCTGAAAAACCAATTGATTAATCTTTATGAAGAATTTTATTCTTAGATCTAGCAAAGTAAAAAAATACATGTCTTCTGTTAAATATTACTTATTATCTAAGTACTCAGCAGTCAGGAAAGAGCAGTGCTGTGCTGCATCAGGGGTTAACTCTTAAAAAATATATTATTATTTCCTTCATAGAGTTAGATAATGTTAAAGCAGCTTATTATATTTTTTATTTTCTATCCCTCCTGTCACAGGTATTTATATGAAATCTGAATTTGCATCCCTTGCAGCTGTCCTGAAGATTTTCAGAAATCTAACTTTCACATTTTATGCTCATGTTCTAGCTCAAAAAGAGGAATTGCTACAAGAGAGTCAGAGATACATGAACAGAACAGGCTACACCTCACATAACTTTAGGCATTAAAAAAAAAAAACCCAAACAAAAAACAGACATCTTCCCTAAGACCTTTTCCACATTCAACAGGGAAAAGTATGTTCCTCTAGAGACTAACTGTACTGATTTTTAACATCATAAGCATTTCATTGTAAATTACGATTCCATTGGCCTACTTAGGAATAATTTGTAGTAATTTGCAATGTATTTTCATTCTTTCCTTTTGCTTTGTTTCCCTGATCTGTGACACAGGCTGGAATGGAAACTATTCTGGAAGAGCTCAGAAGGACTGACCATACAGAAACTTTTAACAGAAATCCTCCATTAAAACTTAAGTTCTAGGATCTTCCTGCTGTTGTAGCATTCAGGATAAGGCTTTACTTGCAGATATTAATGTGCCTGTGCATGGAAGTACAGTCTGGAATACAATGATTTACTGCTCTGTAAAACGTCAGCACTGAAAACTTCTATGTCAGAAAACGATACTTCATACTCTCAAAAAAATATTTCAGCTTACTGCTCTAATGCGAGAAGAAAGTTTGTCAACTTACCAGTAAGAATTTCCTTCCTGACTTTGAAGGTATCAACAATGGGTGTGATGATGCCTTCAATGGTTCCAAACATACTTCCAAGTCCCAAATTTACCAACATGAGGAAGAACATGACTGACCAAAAGGGAGAAGCAGGGAAGTGGGTCATTGCTTCTGTAAAGGCAATAAAAGCTAAACCAGTTCCTTGAACCGCCTGTCAGTGAGAAAAAATCCACATGTTACTATTCATGGACGGTATTTTTTTTCTAGTGTGACAGTCTGACTTCATGTTCATGCAATGTCATTGATTAAATCCTGAAGTTGGAGTGGGAAGCTGCTATCCAATATGTGATTCTTCCAAACCTGCAAACTTAGTACTCTTTACTGAAATACGGGATTTGGCTGAGAAGCTCTAAGTTACTGACATTAATAACACACTTCTTCCTCTCTTTCATTAATAATTTTGCATGAGAGCTATTATACAGGACTGCTACAAAATACACTCTGTTCTCTCCAGTAAGTATACAAAGGACTTCATTTCTATACCCATTTGTTTCAAATTTAAATGGCAGGAGTAGTATAGAAGCTTTTAATATCTAAGTCACTGATCTGACATTTTAGCTTCAGATACTGGTGCAACTACATAGAGGTCAGTGTTTAAAACGGGAATTCCCTCTGAAAAAGCTAAAAAAAAATCTCTTCTTTTACAGATCTGGCATACTGTAAGGATTTCAAAACAGGATGATATTCATTAAGCAAGTAGCGTTTATATTTAATAATTGTATCTTAACATTAGAAGACATCAGTTTGAGATGAATAGGTACACCTCTGTTTAGTCTTTGGAAAAATTCTCACGCTCAACTCTTCTAAAAAACAGAACTTTAAAATCTCCTGAGGAGAGCGATATAATGACCAGAATATATTGTAAATCAGTGAAGACTATATTAAGACATCGGACCCAAAAGTCCTCAGGTGAGCTGGAATGCGATCCTGCACAGAACCATGTTTTCATTCGGATCTCTAGAGGTGCACGCTCATAGGTACACTGTACCGATACTCCATGTAAGTATACTTCACAGTTTATTTCAGGCTTACAAATACTCATCCGTTCATAATCTCTGTATTTAAGACTTACTTATTACTCTCACCTTGTTAAGTTCATCTTCTATTTGACAAGATTTCAGACCAAGAGAATCAAACTCTTCTTCTTTAACTTTCTGAATAATGTCATAAACTAAATTGTAATCTTCTGCTGTAATGCTTGAGAAATTGATATGATGTGGGATCATATCCTGGCTTAGATTGCCTATTTTCAAAAGTTTTAAAATCTTCTCTGAATTTCTGTAAAACACAATAAAACAGAGAATTCAAACTCAATGATCTGTGTTAATTCATAAATGAAATATACCATAAAAATAATTAAAAAAATAAATGGATATTCATACTGGATAACACATTTTTCATTTATGATATTGGCTTTGAAACCCAGAACTGCAAACACCACCAAAGTTGCCAGCACAGAAGTGAAAAAATTGATGAAGGACACCAGTACAGCATCAAAATGGCAGTTGTTGTCTCTCTTGTTGTAGCTTGAAAAGGCAATGACTCCACCAAATCCAAGCCCTAAGGCAAAGAACACCTGAGTAGCAGCTTCTCTCCAGACCTTGGGCTCCAGCATTATTTCAAGCTGTTTGAAATTAGATATAATATATGTCAGCTATAAAATGCATTTCTATTATATGAAAAGACAACAGAAAAAAAAACAGGAAGACAACCTACATCACAAAATGCTAATACTCCACTACAACTGTAATTTCATTATGATACAATGAAAGCTGAATGTGACACCTAAAGTTGAGCAAACTTATCGGCCAGAATTTCTATTGATTTTACATGATATAATCCTTAAAGAGAAACAGAGTATGTTCCAAACAATGAGATGCTACTGGAGCTATATGATTATTGAACTAGCAGCTAGTTATACTGTGAAATCAGAGAGAACATCCGTCTTTTTTTTCTTTTACAGTATTTATTGTCTTTTTTTTACAGTACATGTATTATCAGTTGTTAGAATTAAGACTTATTTTGGGATGATCAACCCTCTTATAAATCCAGTAAGTATGTTGAAAGTTGTTTTGTTGTTACATTTAAAAAAAAAAAAAGTGACCATGAGATACACATGCTTATATGGAATTCTATTACATGCAAATATGTAAAGCAAAATGCAATACATGAAATAAACGCCGGCCACCACAATCTGTATAGTCCAAGAGTCAAATGTCCCTTAAGCTAGATGCCTCGAACTTACCCCAAGCTAAATGGGTCATGTATTTGAGGGACAACTAAGCCTTTATCAAAAAATAGAACTGTATTGCTCTTTCAGATGACAATACTTCAAGAAATATCTTTGTTAAAGTTATGAGTCATCATCTATCTCAGATCCTTCTAGATACTGAATCATAAAAAAGAAGTACATGTAAAATTTAAACACTAGATTTTCTCAAGTCGATTCAGGGCCTCCATTCATTTAACAGTGAAAGACCTTACTTCTGTGAATGTGTTGCATTTTTTTGCTGCCTTTTTTTTAAACCCTAGGCTTATCGAAAACAGTAAAACTAAAAAGCATCAGCATAGATGCCAGCATCAGAAGACTGATTGTCTTACTCTGAGGGGAAAAAAAAAAGTTTGCTGTTGTTATGATAACATTTTGAAAAATTTTGCAGTTTCCCATAAAGGTATAATATTTATTACAGATAGGTAATAGATACCTTCTTTATTCTTTTACATATAGCTAAAATACAACATATTTGAAAAAAAAGGTGTTTATGACAATAAACTTATTCCTGACTTATAGTTTTTGTTGTAATTACAATGCACAAGTAGCTATTGCACATAGTTCAATCTGCCTGTACCACACAGTCATGCTAGAGCTTTTCCACTAGAGGGAGCTCGAGGAATAAACTTAATTTTGCCAAATCTGTAACTGGTTTCAAGTTTCAAAACACTTCTCGCTTTCGGCAATATACCGTTTGGTATCATCAAAGTGCGTTCTCAGATACACATTGCCTAGCATTTCAGAATAAACTCGTAATTGATTTGCTATTGTAAGATATTTTCTGTGAAATTTTGGGGGGCTTCATACAGTCCTACAGCTTCACTGTAGTAGCTGCCTTCAGTGGGCTTTTCGTATACCTTTCTTTAGGTTTTTCAGTAAGGTTATTATTTCGAATTCCTGCTTTGTTCATCACCCACATCAAAGAAAGAAATTCTCCCCTTCTTCATTAGCCCTGTGCTCTCACACCTGCACCAATGTGTGCCAGTCCTCTGCTGTGCTGACACAGCTCTTCTGTGGGAGTGTGTTCGTCTGTTGTCAAAATGTGGTCGTTTGCTGAACTAATAGAGGCTGAAAAGATGTTTCACCCTCCCCCCTCATGTTTATCTACCTGGATTATTTTCAACCTAGATCAGTTTAGCAGTTCTTTTTACAGTCTGCCTGCCCAAAAGAACTGTTAGCACAACGGAGCGAATGGAAATAACAACAGGTGGGCAAGTCTGAATTCCTTTAGGTAGTTTCATACAAACCTATAGCCCAAATTAGTGCTCAATCAGAGATTATAATGAAAACACTTTTGAAGGTTTATATTCACATATACTGTATGTGACATATAGGTCTCTTAACCTCAAACTTAAGCCACAACTTAAATTTTGAGACACAGAACTGGAAACCAGTAGAAGAAATTAAAAACAATTTTTCTTTCAAGATTGTTTGTCTGAACACTTGAAACAATGGTATGATTAAGTTACAACGTAACTATAAAGTAAACATCAGCTGCAACTTATTTTAGGTCTAATTCACAAAAGAAGAAATAGCGAAGAGTGAAGAGGCGTTGGTATTCAAGGGGAGTTTCAGTGTTTACTTTCCCTCGATATCTAGTGGAACTTCTCTAGTTAAAGAAGGGATTAATGCTGTGGTTGAGAAACCAAATTGTAACTTCAGGAGGTCTGTATTCCACCTCTGCTATAGACTTCCTCTTCGCCACTAAGCATTGCATTTCTCTGTTCCTCAGATTTCCCAAATTTGCCTGAGCAGCCTGCAAGTTCCTGAAGAACCACAACTCTAAAGCAGTGACAGCGAGCGAAGCGGAGCACGACTGCATATCACAATGCAAGAAATAACAATGTGATAGCTAACAAAGGTCATTTTTATAGCATGACAGTTCTCCACAGACTGGAGAAAATACCTGGAATCAAAACAACTGACAACACCCCTGTCATCCGGCATTAGCCACTATGTGCATTGATTTTAATGATCATCTTACTTAGCTTTCATTTTTGAAACATCAGTCCTGTTCTGCTCAACTGTATTATAAAATGCATTTGCTGGAAAGTCCATTTCATAATACAATAACACAACATGAAGCCCAGCATTATGCATGCTGGAGCAAGTATGGCTCTGACTACTCAAACATGCTGTTCTGTAGTATATATACAGTTACAAGCATTTGAGATGGGTGTGGGTAGAATTCAGATCTTCAGGCTAAACAATGGTTTGTAACATCCCTTCTCACCTTCATAGTCATAAATTCTGAAGTTCTGTACGACACATTCCCAGTAAAAATGTTGACAGTAAAAAATGTTTGCTTAGACCTGCTGCTATCGTGGCATGACAACCTTACAGAACATGGTAAGGAAAGCTGAGTGGTGAGTACTTGCACTACTTCTACAAGATAAGCAGAGCATTAAAGACAGGTCTCCTGTACTTTTGGGCTACTATGCAAACAGCACTAATTTATTTCTAAAAAGGGACAAATTTGTCGCCTTTCAAAAGGGACAAGTTAATAATGTAAATCCATGACAGCATTCCAGGTAAGGCATTTCACTGTGACATCCCAGAACTAGGCATTTCAATTCTAGAGAATGGCAAGATTTAAGATTGATTTCTCTTTTCAGCATTTGGAGCTTTCTAAGCATCCTAAATCCTGGAAATAACACTTTCAGTTGCTTAGCTCTGTAAAGGCATCTGACTCTGTGAACTTGTCACCTAAGGGAGGTAACTACTCAGACCCTTGGAACACTTACAGCCTTTGGACCTTAGGGCTTGATATTGTGCCTCTGAGGTCAAGAACAATTTTGCAATTTAACCAAACAGGAAAATGGTCAAACGTTCTACGAAGACAATAAGCTTAGATGAGAGCATTCATAAATGGTCAAATTGCCACTGAAACTTTAATACACTGCAAACAGAAATTAAGCACATACCTTAGGTGTGAACATGTGACGAATTCCATCCACTGACCCATTAAGGAGCAGTCCTCTGATCAGAAAGCATAGAAGTACCACATAAGGAAAAAGGGAACTAAAATACATGATCTGAAAAACATTAAAAAGAAATTTAACATGACATCCACGGACTTTATTTTCAATAGCTTAATTTGTTACTCAGTATATGACTGAATTGATAAACATACGCTCTAAGAAATATGCAGAACACTTCCCATTCCCCTTGTCTCTGCAGAAGAAAGCAAAATCACATGACTGTAAAATAAATTCTGCACTGTATTAAAACAATACTGTTGCCATTGTGTTGACTAACTGATAACAAACTGCTGAGCTTCCAGGGAAATTCAGTATGAATGCAATGAGATGACGATGAGAAGGACAGAAGTAGACTGTTTTAGAAATGCTTCACTTTACAAACGCACTTTGATTCAAGTACGTAGTGTGGTAAAGATATGCAGCATGAACAGAAACTCATTCTGTCTTCAGAAGGAGAGAAGATAGAGTCAGTGGAAAGTATATAACCAGTGGATTCAAACCACTAAGTAATTCTTACTGCCAAAACAGAAGAAAAGCTGGAGATATTCTCTGATCTACAGAAACGATTTAAGGTTTGAGTCATAAAAACTAGAAAGCAATATTGCACTGACTACCGGACAAACAAAATGCCATAGAGCTGTCGGAATCCTGAAGCGCAATGCTGCGCAGCTCTCCACGCTGAAGCAACGTGGTTTTGCTACTGCATTTATGAAGCCCAACATTTTTGGGTTTCTGTATCACTTGAACGCTTGTATAACAGAATACCTTTCTGACACGCTGATTGACTCATTTATCTAATACAAAGAGTAAATAAAAAATTACTAATCAAATACAATCTTTCATTCTCCATCATGAATGAAAACAACTCTATTCTGTGCTTTAAAGTTTAGTAAAGCGATTCTCTCGCTGAACTTGCTAGTTGTTTCTTTAACTGAAATACACTAAAGAGGTCACAGAAATTTCCACCTCAGTGCCAAACTTCTTAATCGCAAAGAATTTTGCTATTAGAACAGATTATTTTTCATCTGAAAGTCCCACTGAGATCAACAGAGCTAGTAAACAGCTGGCTGCGTCGAAAGGAAAGAAGACAAGGAGATGGAGTCAGATACAAAGGATGGTTAGTCATTAGTCAAAAGAAACAATCCAGAATCCTGAAAAGCAACTGTGTTAATGACAGAAGCATGGATACCAATGACAGTAACAATAAAAAGCAAAATGCCAAGGAATTTTAAGGACCTGAGTGCCCTGCAATCATACTGTGAGCATACATGGAAACCTAATTCCTTAGACATTGAGAAAGACGCAGACTTATGCTGCATTAACAATTCAACAAAGCTGAGGTACAGTTACTTGGAACAGTTACGTTGATGAGAACAGAAATTATGCTTCTTCAGATCTCCATTCCCACTAAATTACTACAGTTCCCACTAAATTACTACAGTTCCCACTAAATTACTACAATTTTAATGCTTAACTACTAACATTCCTCTACTTGAGATTATACAAATACTGGGGTGAGTCACAGCTTCTAACCTGCTCCTACAGATTTCTTGAGAGGGTGTGGTGAACAAAAACGTCGTGAAATGTTTCAAAGTAAAACACTGTCCTTTAGGTAAACAGTATACTCACTTTGCCTGAAGACTGAATGCCTTTGATCATGGCTAGGCATACCATGACCCAGGCAGCCAGCAAGCAGATAGTCATCTTCCAATTTAAACCCCCGCTCTCTGACAGAGAGCTGGAAATATTCAGCGCTTCTCTGTACCAGTAATAAGTGGTTGCAGAACTTTTTTCACACTCTGGCTCCACAACTGTCAAGAGATGTTAGCAAGTAAAGAATGGGTTCAGGACAGAAGTATTTCCGCAGCATTTCATAACAATGTTCTACCAATTCCCAATATTTGCAATTGTGCTGTCATCATTTACTGAGAAACTAAACTCACAAAGAGTCTTAAGACATTCGCTAAAAGAAAAAGTGACTGCTATCGGTGAAAGGTTCTGGAAAAATCTTCGTAAAATAACCTTTTGGGATAATGTATTCCTCTGCATATGGTCAATCCGAATCCCAGGCAAAATTTAATTTTCACTTAAGTACTAAATAGTAGGCAGGCCTAGATGAAGACATACATTTCATTTATCACACTTAAGATTAGATTACCTACATAGGATACATATGATACATATGATACATGTCATACGACTTACATACTATGAAAAGTATCTCTCTGAAATGGAACACTGAATTCTATTAATTTTGAAAATATATGGAAAACAAACCCTCAATTGTGTCTGCTTTGATGTGACACTCAAATCAACAGGCTTAATTACTATTACAAATGATAAAATAACATAATGATACCAAAGTGATGAGAAAAGGAAAAAATGGCTCCTACACAGCCATGTTAAATGAAAGTTGCTATGTGTATTGCAGAAGCGGTTTTTTGATTATACTGTAATTCTGCTTTACTCACATTACCGAACAGTTTAAGAAATTGTGTGTATCTAGACATATAACACATATAAATAGAAAGAATTCTTCAAAGAAAACGTGTACTTAACTTTTATAAATTAGTTATATCTGACAATCAATCTCTAAGCTAGGTCCTGAGTGAAGGTTAATTAATGAAAAGAAGTGAAAAATACACTAATTTTAAGAAACCTAACACAAGTGTCAGATATTCACTGAAATAAACTGTCAAAAATGATAGGATGTTATCAAATATAATAGTTTTCTGTGTTTAAGCTTAGTTCGGATAACCTCTGCTGAAGTTAGGCTGACACACTGTATCTTAATATTTAGGGAGGATGTGAGTATGTAAACAGACAAACACTCTGGCTCGATTAATGGACAATAGCTTGTGGAATACAGCCAATTTGACTGTGTGCCAACATTCACAATTACTGATCATTTTAAACAACTGAAGCAAGCAACTCTGGCAAAGACACCATAAAAACATTGTACAACTTTTCCAATGTCCCTGGTTATGTTATTTATTAAAGGGGTAAAAAACCACAAAAGGTAATTAAAGAAAATTTAAGATCTCAAATAAAAAGAAATGAAAAGAAGTATTTCATATTTCAAGGGCAAGGATCCATCTCATTATAGCAACAAATCAATGACCAATTATCTAGTTTCTATTGGTTTACAAAGCAAACAATGCTTTTATCACATGCATTTCATTGTTCTTTACAGTTTTCCATTTTCTGCTTTGTTAGTAATGCAACACTTTTTGCTTTGTCACCAGGCAGCATCCTACTGACTGAAACGTAGAAATACCTTTCTTCCACTGCTGTTTTTCACCAAATAAGTATAAAAAGCACTATCAAAATCAGAAAAAAATCTTTTTTTTTTTTTTTCTGCAACACACTAAATAGCACTCTCCTAATTTCATTACTCTTTAAAATGCTGTTGACAGTGATGTTCCAAATACAGTATATTTATCTTAGATCAGGTTTCTTTATTGTATTTTTTCCAAGTAATGTGACATCTTATTAAGATGCAAAACCAGCTTTGCATATAACACTTTCTCCCACAAATACCTCTTTGAATTGCATTTTTTCTCCTTTTTGTTTTATATACTTTATATGATTTCTAAGAACATTAATATAGACTTACAGGTATGAGATGTATTTTTAACTAAAGGACACTGGTCCCATGGTAATGGATGCTGAAAAGACTGGGAAAAGTAAAACAGACTCCATCCAATAATGACATTGTAGTACAGGGCCACAAAGAAACATACCTATAAAAAAAAAAGATTAAAAAGTTACATTTATTAACTACATTTGTAAATGAAAAAAAAAAAATCCCTACTGAACTTCTGCATATTTCTGCACAGCAGCCACTGAACCTAATTTTAACTAAAATAAGTCAGAATAAGAACTGAATGGCTTGCCCCATTAAAGTCCTGGCATTTTCTAAATTTTCACTTTCCTCTGTATTTATCGTGTACACCTATATTTTTACAGGCTTTTTTCTCCAGAAGACGACTCTGTTCCCTAGTTCCTATTTCAAAAGAATCACAAAATACAAGTTGACTGGTTTTACAGACACTTCTATGTCAACGTTTTTTAACATACTAATTTAGTATCTTCCAAAACTAGCCCAGCTACAAATCAGCGGCCTTTTCCTGCAGCAAAAAAGAAAGTCTAAATCACACAGACTGAAAGGAAATCACACAATTAATGTTAAAAACTTACTACGCAGCTTGCAAATCCAATTCCTCCAAGTTTAGGGCTGATATAATTCCACACACCAATACTCCCTCGGCGGATCCTCTGCCCCACGGCAAGCTCCAAGAAAAAGAGTGGAATCCCTATTATCAGTAGTAAGATTAAGTATGGCACAAGATAGGCACCTATGAAAGGAACAAAGTATAAATCAGAGGGAGAGGGAGAGGAGTCAGAACTTTACACAACAAATGTGAAACCTTCTAATAGCTTCAAGTTTGAATTAGTGTCATTCACTGCAAAGCTTTTTTGATCACATGCAAAGAGTAATTTTACCTGAATCTTGGCCATACATCTTGTAAGATATAAAAAGCCCAGAGACCTCCAATTTTTAAAGCACTGTAACATTTTAAGGCAAAACTGACCGAAAATGAGTTATTATCTAATCTAGTTGTTCGCTTGTGTGAAATTTTGGGCACTTGATCAAACTTTTTAGAAATACAATGATGCAATCAGGACCTGAATCAACGTTTCTTAAAAAACTCCACACCTTGACTTGTCACAGCAAGGTGACACTCACACACTAGAGCAGCAAGACTGAATTTATAAAGGAAATACAGAAAATACTGTGCATATAACATTCTGAATTTCATCCAATCTTAAGCGGTTTCAGAAGACCATACTGTTGATTTCTCCATGTGCACCTCAGATGCTCAGAAAGGGGATTTCACAATGTACATAATAATGATTCTATCCAGCTAAGCAAGAAAACTGTTATCAGCCCATTTCTACCAGGCTCCAGACAGAGATTAGAGACATGAGGTGGAAATGAAATGGAGTATTTTAGATCCAGATCTTGCAGTATTCACAAACTCTCGTTGAAGACATATTTGAAAATGCAACTGTTACTTCACCTTTAGACATATACATGTAAAACAATTTCTTTTTTCAAGGCCTTGTTCCCAGGAAGTGGTCATATACAATTCTAACCTCAGGATGTATCTCCATTTACTTCAGTCAAACTAATTGCAAGTAAATACATCCATACACTAAGTGCACTGACAAATTCAGAGCCTAACTTCCTCCTTGCTCTTGAGGAGTATTTAGTAGTAGAGCTAAAAAAACGTTTAGGCATCAGCAATTACCAACGTGGCACCTAATTTTCAAATGCATGGCTCTTACGCTGCAATATAGAGTATCTGTGCTGGCCACCTAATTAAAAGGGCTTAGGACTTTCGATTGCAACCACCGTAAGGCTAAAGAAAAGCACTTGGGAGATGCAGACTGCGGCATGTTGGAGCAAGCTACAAAGCAAAGATCTAAAGACCTCAGAAGCTTAGACTAAGAGCTATTAAGTTGTCTAATCAGTCTATTAATCTCTGTGATGACAGGGAAGCTGAGCAAAGTTCAGAAACCAATTTGGGATTTATCCTCAACTCCAGCTAAGTCCTGCTTTACGTTTCTTCATCCAGCGTCAACTTTCTAGGGCTTTTTTAGGAATCTGTCAAAATACACTGCCATTTGCATATCCTTAGTAGGTAGCTTATCTCATGGAATAAGGTTTATTTCAGAAAAGTTAAACCTTCCTAAGCCGTGCAGGAGGCCTCAGATTTTCTGGTACCATCCACTCCTATTTAGGTCCACTTACTATTTTCATGAAATACGCACAAATTGGACATCACCTTCCATTATAAAGATCTTACAAAGATTCTAAGCATGGAGTAATTACAGTCTTGAGTCTAAGAAAAGTAAGAAAAAAGAAAGAAGAAAGAAAATCTTAGAAAAACTACTGGTGGACCAGACAAAGAATATTGATCTTATTTATCTCACAGTCTACAGGCTACTGTTAGCAATGAAATAGCTCCTTGTGTTTCATTTTCATGACATGATAATATAGTACACAATGATATTTTTTGAGCAGCATTTGGTCAAAACCTATGCCAGGCTCTGAACAATGTACTGGGTTTGATGTTACAATACTCCCTCACAGAGACAAACATCATGGTCTATCTACCCATTTCAGCACAGTATAGACTTCAGTATTATTTCTACTGAGGTAGCAGCTACATTCCCAGTCAGTACTTTGTTGTCTCTTGTGGTTCATCTTGTAGATGCACATAAGGGAAAGAATGCAAAGGACTGACTTTCTACTATGAAAAGAGAGACATCAGAGACAGAAGGAAATAAACATGAGGAAAACTGAGGAACAGAGTAACAACCACAAAAATGAGGGGGACTATCTGTCTTAAGAATATGTAAGACAAATAATACCATGAAATACCCTTGATTTATCATCAACATTCTCTCAAAATTTCTGTGAGACAGAAGTATACTGTTAATTCATACCGCAAATGAGAAGCTTTGGCATCACTATCTTTAAACATTTGGTCACACAATTAATTGAAAGCCAACAGTACATAGTTTTTTAAATAGTATAACACTACTGTAAATGATACCTGAGGTCTTAATTAGACAGGTGTTGCATAGCTGAGCAGAGACAAGCCTAAACAGCTCAAAAAAATTGGGGCCTAAGTGACTTACCCTGTATGCCACTGGATGACTCTACTAGAGCAGGAACTGAACCCAGCTCTTCAGTGTCCCAGTCCACAACCTTTATCACAAGGCTGCAAAGTTAAGCACATGTTTAAAGACTGGGCAGACGTGGGTGTTTTATGGTGCAGATTCAATGTAAGTTGCAAGATTTATCAGTCAGATTCAACTAAATGAGTTAAATAAATGTGGTGTTAAATCCACATTACATTATACATGACACAACCCTGTAAATCAGCATGGGTAGCTAGCAGGCTTCATCTCTATGCTGCAGGGCTTGTGCAGAGCACCTGAAGCGCTGGTCTTCTGACCACTCAAACCTGCTGAGCTCCCTTCTGATCTTGTGCCCTCCCCAAAAGAAGGACATAATGGAAAATAGTGCACATATGAGTTTCAGTGCAATGTACTTTGGACATAGCTGGATTATACAACTGTGTATCACAGCTGCAAAGGGCTTCTGTGCCCTATAGTCAACATGAAATCACAGCATCTCTGGACAAGTATTTTATTTCAGCCTTCCCTTGAAGCTAGACATACTTCAAAGAACTGTAAGACATCTTCACTTCATCATGAAACAGAATTGCTATGGAAACAGCTCAGCGTGCCTCTTATTTGCCAGTGCATGGGTCCTTGGAGTTACAATATTGCATAAGGATCATTTTTATTTGAATTAGAACAATAAACTATACATGCTGGCCTTGAACAGCATCCTACAATTAGTTATATTGTCTGCCAGATCTGCCAGCTAAGCAGCCTTCTGAATATTACCATTCTGTGCGGTTCAGGATCCTTTCTCCATTTCCAAAATTATTCTACTGTAAAGTCACTTTTTTGCATATTTTGGCCTTAAAGACTGGCTTTCATATTAAAAAATTCATCTCAACGTCATAAGGAAAAAAAAAAATCTAAAAAAAACCAACCTCATCCTTCTTCACTAGAATGAACGACAAAGATACAAAAGATTTCAGAAACTGGTAAATGTTAATACCGTGCACAGCACTGCTTTGATTTCTTAATTTTTTTATTTAACCAAGCACCATAATGAGATAACTGGTAAATTGTGCCTCTTGGTATTACAATGTGTACCACATTTGGCAACATTATTGATAGAAATGGAATATTAACTTTGATTTTGATTTAAGTTCTTATAAATGCTCAGGGGGGGAAATAACATAAAATGACACGATTAAAGTGTTGGAAAATAGTTTTGGAAGCAATAATGCAAGACAACATAACTATTACCATCTTGATACTACAGAAGAACTTTTCTTCTCCTAACCATTTTTGATGTAACCTGAAAAATCTAGTCACTTTCCAGATTTGTTTCAACTGCTTCTGTGCTAGTTTTTAATTACATGTCTAGTGCCTGATCTAACTCTTATTCAATGAAGGTGAGCTTTACCACTGTCTTGAGGAGACATCCTGGTTCTTACAGCTTACTGGACACTTTACTAATAGAAACCTAGTGAGAAGCTGATATTCAGATGAAGACCAACTTATTTTCAATGGCGAATGTTAAAATTTTCAAAGTTATGACCAGTGGACAACAAAACACTATAGGTTTACAGTCTACTAAGCTCCTATAAGTGAAATTATTTACCAGTGCAAAATACAAACTGGAAAACTCTAACAAAAGGTTTTATGTTTTATCTCTAGGTTTGTAGTCTATCCTACTGATAGGATAGTCTTCCTGTCACTAGTCTTTCACAGTTTAAATATGTTCAGGTGTGCCTATTTACAAAACTGTGCTTAAAGGATGAAAATCCCCTTAGCCAATAAGCTTTAATGAAGAATTACACTTGCAAAATAAAAATAAGACGTTTTCAGCACACTGAAGTACGACTAAATTTCGAGTCTGATAATACAGTTTAAATCAGAACTCACAAAATAATATTGAAGTCATCAGTGAATTCAAGGCACTGATTATACATTATTGATCAAAAGCTAAACAATGAAGTCACGGAATCCATACTCAGTTTTGGAATACAAGGGAATACTTGCTTTGCTCCCATTCTGCTTGTATTAGACAATCAGACGGTAGCTTCTAATGACTACTGAGTCTTTAACAGTTTACATACTATTTCCTCCGCACTTCTCAGCAATAGCTGCTTTGCTTTTTATAAGACCACAGAACTTGTCTGTTCAATCTGCTGGTATTTCAGTATAAAATCCAGACTACTTAACTGTAAAAACTCATCATGTGACTCTACCCATGTCAGTCTTTTCAAAACATAATGGCAAGATAATCTGCTACAGATTTCCCTATGCTGCTCACAGCTGTTATCTGTTTATCATTGTTTACTAATTCTTTTGACTTTTTATATCACAGAGACATTAAAAAGACTGACCTTAAAAAAAAAAATCAGGAAAATTAAGTTAATGCTCATGAAAATTCAACAGAAAATCTTTGGGTGTGCAGTACTTCGTAGACTCCCAATAACACCCGCAACACTAGAAGCGCCTCTTAAGTAACTATGTTCACTTGTCTTCATAATAAAACTCACTCAAGTATCACTTATTCTAGCAGAACAGCTAATTTAGTTTGCTTTTGTTACTTCTAATATGTGAAAGTACCGATTCACTTCTGCTAATCCTAAGGGAAAACGACAACCAAACAGAATAAACTTTAAATATTTCCTTTGTTTGAAAAAAGTGAAAGGTGTGCAAGCTATTCACCAGATGACAACAGTAGTGAGCAGCAGGAAAATATAGGTCTAGTTTGTCACTATTTATTAGCCTCATGGCAAGACTGGGTAGACCCGAGTGGTTTATTTTTAAGGCTCACTATCAATCATAGGAAGCTGAGGCAGCTTTGAACCTATCGCATGCTAACACAGGTTATGAAATTGTTATATAGGAACTGTGCCTATCTGAAAAAACACACATATTTGTCTTCATATAGTAAAGGAGTAATAAACTGTATAGTGTAAAAAAAACCTTTAAAGCTAAGTTAGAGTATATCCAGCTCCAATGCAAATCACCTTTGTGAGGCATCAAGGAAGAAACAGCTTTTTTATCTGTTAGGCTGCGAAGAGTGGAAGAGCTGCCTTAAGTGCCAGATGGGGACTGGACATTGCCTGCCAATGGGGACCTGTGGTCAGGACAGAGGTGAAGAAGGCAGAGACATCTACAGTCAGTTCCCCAAAGCCTTACTGAACACCTTCAACCCCTCATTTGCAGAGCCTAAAACTCCTTTGAGCCCTCCCTCTCATCCCAAGTCAAGAAAATGAGCACCCTGGAGTGCTCTCAGTCTCTTCCCAGACTTTTTCTTTCTCTTGGTACTTCATGCATTACAGCTACATCCCAAATGTGGATCGAAGTTCATCCCAGCTGCGTACTAGCCTCTTCTCTCACGACAAACTTTTTTGTGGGAAACAGCCAAGCGTGAAAGCCAGCAAAGAGCTACCCAGTCTAGCTGTAACTTAAATGAGCATAAAACCCACAAGATATTACTCTAAATATTTATGAGCTCATATGAATTAAAGCAACAGGAAAAACTGTTAAAGGATCACAAGAAAGAAAGTGAAGGCAGTTGTTTTGGTGGACCAGACCTGGAAATAGAGATTGGAAAGATACCTACGGACGTCCAAGTATCAGTGCAGTGCAGCGATACACAAGTTACCTTTAAAGATGGTACCACAGATAGCTCACTGAAGCAGTACAGAGCTCTCAAGTCAGGAGTGTTGGCATACCACAGGCCACAGCCATAAACAAACCCAATCTCCCTAGAAAACAGGGTGATAAACACCCAATTTTTTCTCCACAAAACCCTCTAAAAATATACATCTATTTGGACTAAATTTCTGTGTCTTTTCTGCGTTTATTTTGTTGCTTTTGTTGTTTATGTCACAGAAGTTTAAAAAAAAAAGACAAAACTGAAGATTACTACATGGTTAGGATTTGCCTTCTCTTTTACTGATGGCTTTGGAACACCAAATGTTGGAAGAAATCTGTGAAGGAAACTAATGAGTAACTATGGTTTTTTACTTCTTTTTGGTTTAAACTTGGAGTAGTTTTATCGGTCTACCATTTTTCAATATACCCTCGCCTGATGGTATGTGCCAGATGTTGCTCAAACATAGGGAAGAAAATGAAAAATGTTTGGACAAGACTAAAGGTGGAGACCTAGCCATATACTCCACTGAAACAGTTCTAACGAAAATTCACAGAAAGACTGTTTCCCTTAAACTCAGAGACTTCAACGGGTATTTATAGTAGAACTTTCTCAGCAAAAGACTACAGAACAATTCTGACACTGATATTTAGAATGAATTGCATAAAAACACTCTAATTTTACCTTGAATAAAACATATATGAAATAGTATGCGTAGCAGAAAACTGGAACCTCATATAAAATGTGTGTAGATTTTTTTCCCATGCGTTTAAACTTGTCCCTCCCTCCCTTCCCCTATTCTTTTACGCACTTGTGAGAATTATCTGTCCATCTGCACACACATATACAGGCACCGATGTACTTTACATGTTTCAATGTTTTGTGTCACCTTCTCCATCTTGCATTATGGTTAACTTGAAAACCAATAAAGCTTTAGCTCTAATGATCACTTGCTTTTCTCTGTTGTTCTGAAGGTTGCAATTCACTAAAATGGCGCAAAATTACTGTTAAAAGCCGAATACATCCTTGTCTCAGCCATGTGCAGAAAGCATGTCTCCACAGACTATGTTATATATCCAAGTTCTTCCAATCACAGCACAGGGGAAAACATTTAATTTCAACCTGAAATGACTCCGTATTTACTTTTTCAAGTTTGATTAATGAAGTGCCATAATCCCTGAAGGTTGGGGTTTTTTTTTCTAAAATGTGAAATTATTAAGTACTTTAATACATTTACAATTGATCTGAATTAAATTTACACTCACTGGCAGAGTAAAAGTACCCGACAGTATGTATCCACCAGCCTAAGAAACATACCAACAGATATTTTCTGTTGGTTCCAAGGACAATCCAATGGGCTTGCAAAATTAGTAACTAACTGTACTAAACACAGACTTTCAGAAGGGACACAATTATACAAAACGAACCGCTGCAATGCATCATCCTACATTTTGACACCATACTTGGGATGAAATGATACAGAATATAAACATTTTAATAGCTACATCTTTATCTACAAATCAGTTTGTTTTAAAAATTGTTCATTAACAAATGTATTAATGTTTTAAACTAACAGTGACATGTGATCAATTCTATACTGTGTCTAGTAGACTAGGTAAGATTGCCATCCACTGAAAAGCTATGTTTTTTGAGAAATTACATTCATTGTGTTTTCTCAGTCAGTATCAGTTACAGATGAAGAAAACTTCAGATTCCACAGAAACCATTAAATCAACCATTTAATGATTTTCTCTCCAGAATAAAGGAGAAAAAAAAAGGAAGCTAAATGAGAGTGAAAAAAAATCTTGTAACTAGATATAAAAGAATTTAGACTTCATCCTGGAGATGGACTATTTGAAAGTGTAAACTCCATTTTTACTGCTTGAACTGAATGAGAGAAAACAAATAAAAGTACAAAATTGTACTCTGATTATATTCTAGGCTCATTTCTGTACTCCTCAATTACATCAGTTTTACCATTCAACTTTTAAAATCCAGCATGAATAAAATGTCGTTCTTTATTTTCTATTCTGTAGTAAAGATTCATTTTTTGTATGCCAAAAAGTGACAGTTTTTTTTTAATTCAGCTAAGTAATTAGCTACAATAGGATGTGCATGAATGTAGTATAGTAGGGTACAGTATAGCATGGGATAAAACACTAATCCTGCATTCATAAAGGAAGGTCTCCAGCCTCATACTACATTCAAGACCATAGATGGACAGCTAACAAATAAACAGCTTGATGTTGCTGTTCTAAGTGAAAGGTAACTTGTTATTTAGGAAAAGAGTTAACAATATAACAGCACAAAACAGTTTTATTCCCTTAATGTAAATGTTATGATTTAAATAATTCACTATCAGTAAATAAATCCTTTTCACTCCTACAGTATTTTGTTGTTCTTGCAGAAAGTAAATTATGATGAAATGCCTTAGGAGCTAAAGGCAGTTAAAAAGTAAAGGTGTGAAGCTTAGTACCACTAAATACTAAAGACTGAATACTGCTTTGGTCTTCAAAGTGGGTGCAGATTTAATGCCTTGATTTATTGTCCAAGTACTATAAAGAACACTTTAGCACAATAATAATTAGGTCCTAAATAATGCAACCCCTCCATAAAGATGTGTTTTGCTTAACCACTGGTTTGACCACTAGTTAAGGTCATATCAAGGACTTTCTCCCCTAAAATGAGGAAATGGAACCTTAGAAGAATCTGCTGCTTACTTTAACAGATGTGTCTCTCCAAATAAAGAGAATATGGGTTTTTCCTCATAGGCTCTGGCAGAAATTAAAAGAAAAACCTGACATGCTGGAGCAGGTTTTACTGTGGGTATCTCTGCTAACCTTGAAATCCGAAAGGTTAGCTTCATCACTTAGCTACGACTAGCTATCACAAGACTTACCTCCACCATTTTTCTGACACAGATATGGGAATCGCCACACATTCCCCAATCCCACAGAAAATCCAACTTGTGCCAGAATATATTGAAGTTTGCTGTTCCAAGCAGGTCTTTCATCTTCTACATCTGAGCCTTCTTCAACATCCACATCTTTTTCTTCTTGATCATCAACCATAAGTTCACTCTTCTTAAAGGCATCATCTGAAGAGTCTTCATTAGAGAGAAGGTCCTTAACTGACTCAATGACCTCATCATCTAGTTCTCTTTTCACTACCTTGCTGTTCTTAGGCATTTGTAATATGAGAAAAACAGTAAGGAAGTCAAGTTCAGCTGACACAGATGGACAAGTGCTGAAGAAAGCTCTCCCTCTGCTTGGTCAAAAATATTGAAGAAACAGACTGAAGATGGTGCCTGATGAGCCCTTGATACCAGGAAATCAAGAGTAACAACTTCTGCTTCTGAACGTTTGTTCTACTGAAAGTATCTGTGAAAAACATAAAAAAGGATATTATACTACTATGCAGCAGAAACTTAATTTAGAGATCATATGCTTTGGTTTACCCATTTCTGCTTATCTCAATGATTTGACAAAAGGAGAAAAAGAGAAGAAAGGGATGTTAAACCACTTCCAAATTACAGGAATTAAGTCCACTTTTTGGTCTTAAATATTTATGTAGAATATATTTCATTCACTTGGTGACGGGTTTTTTTGGGTTTGGTTTTTATTTCCTAGAGACTGATCAGTTAATTGCTCATATTTTGACAGCATAACAAGATTCTTCTTACTAGGCATAGTGGGGTATGCACTTTACATAAAATTTAGGAGCCCAATTCCATTACTTCCTGACTTAACAGCTGTACTTGAATTTATTAAAACTATATTTTAAACAAAGTAGATTAAGTTTTTGAGACCATTTCTGAAAGTCATGCAGCAATTAAGATTTTGAAATATAGCATGCACCTAGTGCTTCCAAAGCAAGGGTGACTTATTTTCCTGTATCCTTCATCAATGAATATATAATCACAATCATTTTTTCAAAGGAGAGATGCTCATCTCTTATGAACTTTGATGCTTTAGATAGTTTCTTAGAAACAGGAAATAATTAAACATACCTGAAACATCTGAAAAGCTGTAACCAAATCCATTTTAAAAGCCTGCTGTTTCAAACGTGTATGCACAGACACAAAAATGCCTCCATTTGAATATGTGTTTTTCTTTTAAGACAATGAATAATTTAAAAAGATGGATCAACTTGCTTGCAGCTGCCATACTGAAGGTAACCATAAGATTTTGGGGAGGAATGTTTTTTGAGAAATTCTTCACTAATCACATGGGACAAAACTAGTATGTGCAAACCCATCTGCACAATTAAGAGTCTTAAAAGGGATGTAGATTATGTGTTCAGCTTCATGAAAACCCTAAAGAGGGAACACACAAGGAGTCTAATCAAGAACTGCTAACTGACGAGAATCAGAAAGTACTCCAGGATACACGAGACCCTTCAGCTTTTGATTACAGACTTGCTGCAACATCTGGTCCATAGGACGAAGGCTGTATCATGTTCTGGTGAACTCACATGTAGCCGAGAACTGCACGGTATTACTGGACTGTGAGCACAATAATTGAGAGATCAAGCACCTCATGGCTGTGTCAGTGACAGACCAGAAGGAAAGAAGTTAAAGCCACTGGAACCCAGCCCACAGCTTATCAAGACGAGACTCCACAACAACAGAACCAAAACCTCTGTCACTATAAGTACTATCACCAGCCTTGTGGCCGACAGGACAATTACCTTTTTCAATAGTTTCTAAGGATTTGGAAGTTGAACTTCACTCCAGCTGCCTACTAAACTCCATTCTAACATCTTTCCATTCATTCCCTAGACTCCCGTCACTGCCTTCTCACTTTCCCTCTCCCTCCTGTTACTGCCTCCTCTCAGAAACTCCAGCTCTGGCAGTCAGCCCAAATTTTTTAAGCACAGTAGAGCCTACTGGCTTGTGATCTGCTTCGTGCTCACCACTGACACTGGAAGGGTCCAGGGTCCTATAAACCTTCCTTCTGGCATGTGGCGGAACTAGTATCAGGCTTTGTTTGTCTGATACCAGTTCTTATTTAAAAAAAAAGTATATGAGCTATACACAGAACAGTATAATGGGGAGAGTTGTTAAGACAACAGAGAAATCCTAGTATTGCATCCTGTATATCTGGGCTAAATGAATCTCTGCTGAGGCCTCTTTCTATCTGTTTTGTCTTCTAGGTTGTAAACTCTTCAAAGGACTACATACTCTTCTACTCCATATATGGTTCAGTAGCTCTTAGTTATGACTGAGCTCTTGGCTCAGTTATGACTGAGATATCTAAGTAGAACCAGAATGCAAACACTAATAATACATTAAGTTGAAGCATTTAAGCAGTCCTAATGGAGCTTTGGGACTATAAGCCACAGCATCTGGTACTTCAACCACTACTTTTAGTCACATTTCAAACTTTTCTTTTCCTTTTGTTCCACTGATGTAAATTAGAGCAGCTTCTCAGTTCCAGTAATTAGTAATAAGTTCAGGGAGTACGTTAAAATGAAACAATTTTCTCTCTGTACTTAATGTTACAGCTGCACAAGTGAAATTACATCAGTATTTGTCTGTAGGTCTGAAATCCTGCTCTAAGTGTAATAAGCAAAAGATATTTTCAGTCAAAAAGGCACAAGCCATCTATCAATCTTTATTAAAATGTTAAAAAAGGTCATATCTGGATTAATTATTTTAGATGTAGTAACTTGCAGGGCAGCAGTACGATTTATGTGGAGCTCTCACAGATGAGTCAATTCCAACAGAAATTGCATCATTCTGTCCTGTCATGCATTAAGCATGGCATTACTACACTTCAGAATAAACTGGGCTTGATGCTTTTATTCCTAGCACAGTATCATATTAATTTCCCTTTCATTAACCTTCCATTAAGCAGGACGTTATCAATAGCGCTACCACTGTATAGACTTGCAATACTTGCAGGGCTTGAGAAAATGTGGGAGGCATGCTCAGCAGCCTGGTGCTTGGTCTAACAGTACTGGTTTTCTGACTGAATATGTATCATTGCCCAAACTGCATCAAGGATCCAGGATAGTCCTTTAGGATACATCACAAATCCACAGGTGGTCTCTGACTGTCAGATTTAACAACTTGTTCTCTGTACTAAAGGGGTCAGTACTAAACCAAACGAGGAGTCCTACCTCACCAGACACTACCATCAGGTGCAAATGTTCAAAACACGATCCCAACTGGTTTGTGCAAGGAGCCTGCTGTTCTGTGCTCGGCACTCCCAGAACAACTCTAAGACGCACACAGAAATCTCCCTCTTTCACCCAAATCACACCCGCACAGAAGGTGGACACCAAACTACTCAGCCCGAGCTAGGTCTAGATATGAGTGGTCCTGAGTGAAGACTGAATAGGGAGATACCTAGCAAAGTTACTCACCAGCACAGTTGGGCTAAACACAAACCACTGAACAAGCTCTTTTTTTATGTCACGGTATTGAACGTTAGCACTTCTACCTATAAAATGGTATTTTAGGTTCCCACATCATTTGGATGTAGTCCAATACTGAAGTTCTTCATTAGCATCAAACAGTAATTAGGAAATACCACGCCAAATTCTGTTAAACTGTTCTTTCAGTTGGTTCCACTACCAGCTACCTTCTACACAGCCTTGTGCAGTAATACAGCATTATGTGACAGGACTATTTCTCTTAAGTATCATTAAAAAAATCTACATAACAAACCACCATATTTACTAATGAACTACAGAATTCAGTATCATAGCTGAGTAGACTCAGATAATTCGAAACTCCAAATCCTGAATCTTGTCACGTGTTTTAAAATATTACTATACTATACTATTACCAGCACCTTGGATTAAAAGTAAAATGTCTAAAATATAACTTAGCCTTATTAAAGCTGTTTGTTTAGGGGTTGGTGGGTTTTTTTTCTATCTTAGGTCTAGATCATGGAATTTGATCGACTGATTTAATTCTGGTTTCCAGGCAGTTTCACTCATCCTTTTGAGAACTCAAATGATGTCACGTGTCAGATGAAAACACTGAAGGGAAATTTTTGTTATCACATTTACTGGAGAATGTAATATTTCTCTAGACTTTTCCACAATTGAAATGAACAAATAAAGATGGTATCCCTTTTCTCATGTAAAATCCCCTTTAAAAAAAAATCTAAAATTAATCTTAAATTGACATGAAAAGTGTCTGTATTGTTTGAGGGAATTTAACAGAATGGAAATTGCTGAACAGTTAGAAGTTTAGAAAATTACTCTGTCACTGAATTAACAGTAATCAATAATCTGAGTTAGCATAAGAAAACTTTTGAAAACAACTTTCTATATCAAACAAATCAGCTAGATTTTTATGATGTCTTACTAGCATTGTCCCTGACACGTTAAAATCTCTATTTCTTTCTCATACTGAAAGATAAAACAGTGAGTCTTTTTTGACACATCAAGCAAACTGCAGACCCAAATTTCTTTCTCACAACACAGTGGGAATTTTGTTATTTTCTTCTACGGAAGAAGAATCAAGCCTTAACGCATCAGCATGCAGAAGTAAAGTAACCTGATTAGACTGCCACATTATTAGCAGATTAAGCAATAATAATCCCTTGCGACAGGGAATTCAGACCCACATTAGCTCCCTGGGAGATCTGGGCTCGCTATAGAACTTTTACTTCAGCTTCAGGCCCGCATTCAGAAACGCTGGCACTGGGAGATAAGACCTGTAAAGCCTCCGCTGACCAAACTGCATGCGTTTGCAGCAAGACTGAAAGGAACTTCATTAGTCAAAGCACCAAAAGACACACTGAAAAATTTTGCTGCATAGCCGTTGCTCCCAATCTTTCTTACAGGTAATGCCTAGTAAGGGAGCTGTACTAGTTCTGTCCAACCCTGCCTGCTCCTCTTCACTGTTACACTGGTAATGCATCTTGTGTTGGGCTCCCTTTCAATGCACCTCTGCTAGACAGATCTGCATGCCAATATATACAGACACTACTAGACCAACACCGTACTTCTAGTTCTCTCAGTCGTGTAGTGAACAATTAAAAGTTATGAGGCTGGAGATTTTCATAACGTGTACAGAAAAATAGGCACAAAAAATCTCATTTGCTTACAAATTTAAAAGTACTATGAGTACAACTGCCCCATGTTCTTGCAATTACAGCACAAATCTCTATAAAAAGCCATTTGTAAAGCAATTTCATGTTTAAAACATCCCACAATACTATTGCAACAACTTACATAACTAAATATTAAAGAACTTTTAGCAATGCTTTTCTGACATAAATTAAAAAATGATTATTTTTACATTGTGTTACTTTTTAAAACCAGCACTCCTCTCCGAAAAGGAAAGCCCAATAAACCCTCCATTCTTTTCTAACACTGTGTACTTTATTTCTTTTATTATCTTATTCTTACATCTGACGAAAACACAGCAATTCAGCAAAATTATCTACCTTCATAGTTATAATGAACGCATTACAAATAATCCTCACATATTCTTTGATCAAAAATGGTTTCCATCTTCAATGTGAGTTGTCAAGAAAGGAAAGAAGGGAAAAAAAAAAAAATAGCGTGTTCATACTTTCACAAGAGACTATCAAGAAAGTCCAGACATTCTAGATGGCTACTGTAACATCATAAAAAATAGAAAAAGGAAAGAATGGATACCTTTTTAAGTTCAAAGTTTGCCATTAAAGGGAGAAAAAGATTAAAGTTCTGTTCTTCAGAGTTCTGCATTCTTCTCTGATGAAGCAGTCAACATAGCAACATGCTGCTGTGGGGGTAGCAAAACGCACTATAAAGCTGCAGCCAGTTCATGTTACTATAACCTCTGCTTTGAAGGTAGATTGTGATAGCACAGGGTACGAGTCCAGTCACACAAGCTTACGTCTTACGCTCCCGTTCACAAAATCTCCACCTTGACTCCCAGTGAAGAAACCAGTATGATTCAGCAGAGGACACAGAACTAAAAGTCAGGACTCTCACCATGGCAGATGTTCATAAAAGATTTTGACTGATATTCACGCCAAAGGTTTCTGTCTGTATGAAATCACTGGATGGGAATTATATGCAAAAGTGAAGAAGAGGAGCTTTTGCACCTTGAAGGAAACCGATAAAATGCATCTCAACTATGAGTCTATGAGCTAGGCAGAAGAAAGCATGATGGGAACAACCAATATAGAAAAAGGAAAACCAAAGTTTTAGGAGCAAAGGACTGCTGTGAGTCTGCAAAAAGGAATGAGGCCACTGGTGCAGACAGGATGGGGGGAATAGCTAACGACCATCATATTTGAGTGAGAAAGAGAGAAAGACGAGTGCAGGAACAAACCAGGTTTCGTGGGAGTACTGTGATTGTGAAGAATGGCTATCGCTGGGGGAATCTGTGTACAGATAATTATTTCAGCAAGAGTTACACTGCGTTACAGTACTCTCTGCACAGACTGAATTACTGCTGCAATGCAGCATTGTGTTCTTTGGCGGAAATAAGAATATGCACCATAGCCTTTTTGCCTAGTCAAGCCCATTTTTATCTATCTCCCAAAGCAGCCATTATGTTGCTCTTCAGCATGAACTACATGATCTAGCATTTTGCCCTACCTAGTTTAATACAGCCTGTCAGTAACACATATAGATTCAATAGATACGTAATCATAATGAAAGATAATTATATTCTATACAGTGAAACTTACATTTCTCTGCATTCTTCAGTGATGTTATCTGAGACACGCTAATGCATGTTACACATACTACATTACGCTGTAAAAAAATAAGAGCTCTTTGGCCTACAGGAGACTTGAAAGCATTTGAAAACGTGAATGTTATTGATTCTCGTGTCTCTATACAATTAAATCATTTAGCAAGACTAAATTCACACCTGCTGCAAATACGGGTAATTATACAGACTTCAGTTACACTGCATCTGTTTCATATTGCTGGGAAATTTGTTCTCAGTTCCTACAAAATGTTCTTCCTGGCTTTATCTTACATCAAGACCCTGCAGAGTCTCAAATGCAGACAACTTCTCCCTGAGATTAGTCTCCTTTAATTTCAGTTACAGGAGAATACTTTCTACCATTATAAGTCAAACACAATGATTTGACAAAAATAGTAAGATTTCTTTCTCAGAATTGTTCACTGTCAATAGATTTGATCGTAACAGCTTGTATAACTTCTTCCAAATCACTGGCCCAACAGAAATATCTGAGAGAGAATGTTACAACCTAGAGCTCTTGAATGTGATTTTTTTCTTTTCATTGCATGTACTCTCTAAAGACTTTATTGGCCTTACTGTAGTTTCTCACCTGCTTTCACAGATTTCTCAGTATTTTCTTCTCACAAATCAACTTCACTGAAATACTTCACAGACTTACATGATGTGCTAACTGTAATTTCCTATTCAGATGGAGAAAACGCATCACTTATTCTGCAGTCTTTTCTTATATGCAGTTTATTGAAGGAACAAATTCAGTAGTAACCACTCCTCCAGCTAAAGCTGAGTGAAGGAATCTCACCAATTCTGACAATACTCCACCCTTGATTGGTCAAGCTCAAAAGGCGTAACTGCTGGCAACTTGAAACAAAATCTCCATTTTCTAAGTTCACCATATAAGCTAGAAGAGGACCATGACTTTATTATAAAATCTTATCACACTTCTGAGAAGTGAGAGGATATAAAAGCATATGAAATATTTCATTAAAGTACTGAAGTTATTTAAGTTGCAAAATCAAGTACTGAAAGTTAGACATTACCAGATATATAGTTGCCCTGAGACCTTAATTCTCTGCCCTCTGTCCTTCGGAATGGATCAATAAGTAAATCAAGTTGTCTTTGGGAAGAATTTATGTGATTACTTCTTTGCCTGTTTTTTATACATAAGCAAAGAAGCTGAACTGTTCATAGCCAGGTTAGCAGAAATCTTGCTCCTCCTCAAACCTCATTATTTAATTTCACGATATAAATCATGCTTTCAAGTTATGTTTCAAGTTAATCCCTACGTCTTTAAAAAGAAAATTATTAATACCAATTCCACTCTAGAAAAATCCAACACTTCAAACGTCCTATACCAGTTTCCCATCCCTTCTCCATTTTGGCTTAAGAAGAGCATGCTGAATCATTAACACTGCAGTACACATTTCTGACACTTGAAATGCAAAAATAATACCATTTGCCAGCAGCAAAAAACTATTTTCCCGAAGTCGGAAATAGACTACTGGCACCGTGAGTTAGATTCAAGGCGTTGTACACAGCGTTACACAATCTTTTTCTTTTCTTTCTCCCATACAGAAAATAAGGAACCCCTAGTCTTAAGAGTGAAAGATAAGAATGAAGAGCTCTATTTCAGTGTAGGCTTCTGGGAAGCTCAGCACAGCTATTGCCATTGCCTATAAAGCAACCGTTCTGGCAATTACCGTTGCTCTTTCACACTACTTTGTATAGGCTTATATAGGCACATGTTCTGTGCATCCAGCTCTTCAGTAGAACAGTGCTCAGTTATCATTTGTTGATGATACTTTTTTCCTAAATTATTCAAGAACATTTCCTGAGTAATGGCAAGGTTACTTTGAATCAAATTTCAAAGAAGAAGGGAGTTGCTTAAGTTTTAAGATGCCATCTGCTGATATGTCAAAGTTATTCCGCAACCAACTGAGAATTCAGAGATCTTTAAAGTCACATGGAAAAGCCGCTACTGGTATTATCATTTTTCACAATCCACTGCCACGCCGATCTATAAAATTTATGAGCAAGGGACCCAAAACTGTTCTTCCAAAATCAACCGATATGTTATCTTCTGGAGCAAGAACATTACTCACTGATATAAGTGAAACAGTCAGAGCAATGGAAAGTAGCTGGGGACACTGGTGAACGTGTCCTTGATGTTGTGGACACTTTTGGTTGTGCGCTAGAGAACGTCAGAAAAAAAATCTGTCTTCCCCAAAAGATTCCTACTACAAATACTTCCCAAGTGATGTAATTCCATACCACTTGAGCAGCAACTACTCCAATATATCTTAACAATGCAATTTATACCAAAAGGAATAGCTGTGATTAGAAGATTGTGTTTCTGAATAACCTGTGATTTTTTTTTTCTTTTCTGATAAAGTCAACATTTTAAAAGTTCTGTGCACACAGGCTTTTGCAATATACAGCAGAGAAAAGACAGTTGACACGAGTTGTTCAATCTATATGGTCCTCATCTGCACTACTACTTTTTCTCCTGCTTGCCTGTAAGAAAAAAGAAAACTGTAAGAATGACAGGACACTAAAGGTCAAGAGGCATCAGCTTACGCTACAAAACTAGTTTCAAGACGCCTTAGCAGTTTCACTTACTCAGTTTCACTATTGGTGGCACATCTGAACAGCTATGAAATGGCTTAGTTTTTCACCCACAGATCAAAACCAATGGGATTTTTTGCTCTTGAATCTGAAGTGCAGAGCTGAGCCCAAAGGGAGTGTTTGATATGCACCAAATGCAGGCTGTAATTCTAATGTTATCTTAACATGGTCTATGTGAAAACCAAAATCTTGTATATTAGCCAAGACAAAATTAAGCAATCTTTCCTAAGTATTTTTGAAAGTTTCCTTTTTAACGAGATGTTGATAATGGGAAACACACTACTAAATAGAAAAAAACTGAGTATGTTGTCATCATTGTTTAATCAAATGGAGTAAGCTGTCTGTATAATACATCCAGTGCACATGTACATAACATCAGATAACAAAATCTTTACTTCATTTATACTTTTCTTTGGAGGGGCAAACGGAGACTTGGATCCCTGTCCTATAGTACGTCTATATGTCAAGACTATGTCATGGTGACATACTACGCAAAAATAATTAGGCTTCTCTTAGAAATCAATACTACGGCAGTGAGCTTGTTATGTAGCAATACCACACAGAAAATAAAATGGCTGATGAGGATAAGGTCTTGACTACATCTTTTACAAATAAAACAAAGTGCAATTTACTTAAATGGAACAAATCCTATTGCAACCGCTTATGTGGCAGGTCAGTGTGACAGTGCAGACGTATTTCAACCATCTCATTTACTTCCACAACAAAAGCAAAGCCTTGCAAAGAAATTCCAGTTCGCTCTAATACTAGCAAAATCGGAACAA